>NC_087375.1:7468767-7736587 GCF_031761385.1 Necator americanus | reverse complement strand
TGTCATCGTTTTTGTGAGGAACTTACCTGTTCTACGGCAGAATCCTCCTGAGTCAGACACCGAAGGCCTTGAACGTAAAAGAGACGTGGACTGCACCTGATTATTTTTGGGAAGTTCCACTTCTTCAATAATGATTTGTTCCTTGGTCGAAGTTAGTTAGATGTGATATCATTTCCTTTTCATGTTATTTGCAGTGAAACTGCTGTTCGCCATATCATATATATATATATATATATATATATATATATATATATATATATATATATATATATATATATATTATATTATATTACGTAATATATATATAATATTATATTACGTAATATATATATATATTATATATATATATATATAATATATATGCAAAATAATAGCGCGCCAGCTATTAGCATTCACAGTACACTGTTACGGCTCTGTTTAAAATACAAATTAAGACCAGAATTTGTAGAATCCGTTGCGGCATAAAAGTATTGGCAGAACTGATAAAACCGTTGATTATGTAAATGGCAAACTTTAATTGATAAATTTCTACTGAAATTCAAAACAGTTCTGAAAACAAATCCTCACATATCATAACTTTAGAAATGGTAGAGATCCTTAAATTTGATGGCATAATAGTCCATATTAATCATGCTATATAATAACGCGCTTAGTCGATATATATATATATATATATATATGTATGAATTCAAAATTGGGTGAGACGAGTCCTACGGCGTCGAATTCGTGCCCAGGAGCCAGACAGCTGTAAAATGAGGTGGGGCGGGTCTCACAGGGTCGGAATGGTGCCGGGAAACTATAGAGTGCGGGCTCCACTGCGTAGGATTGGTGCGCGGGAGTCCCAACGCAGTAGAATGCGTTTCTACGGTTCCTTCTGCTTAAATGCAATACATAGCAGCCAACAGTTTACGCGTGCTGACGTAGAACTTCATTTTTATCACTACGATGGTGACATTTACGTTCCCATTTAACACACCGCCTCTTTTTTAAGTTAGCTGAGAACGGAGAAAACTCGAACTACTTCAAATGATGTTTCCAAATTGTGAAGGTTTGAGAGAAACATATTCTCCAAATATAGAACTAAGCGTTTAGGGGAGATCTTTCATCTATGCTTAAATTTTCGGTGTAAAAAATTGAAGGAAGAGTTGATAGAAAAAGGCAATTCTACTTTCACAAAAATGTCGCTACTGTTATTATTTACTCATTGAAGGCGAGCGAAGCGAACAGCAAAAAAAGCCTGTTCAGGCTATAATATAGTAATAAGTTTATTAAAGTCCCAACCTCCTTTACCCTTCACTCTTGGTACTCTAACTTCTCATAAAAAATATACATAGTGGATTATGGATAACGGATATCATGGATTGTTTATGTGCTTAGCTTCAGAACTCTCTGGCAACATTGCTATACACTAGATTATTGCACATCTGATGTCTGATCCCTCAGGGTTTTCTAAGAACAATCAATGACTGAAATTGTATAATATTTGGATTGCTTAAAGAATAATGCACATTTGTAAAAAAACATAAAATTTTTGTCTTAGTTTCTGTGTCATTTTTGGAGCTTTTCCTCCTAAGAAAGCGTTGCAAGTTTATAGCTTCCATATTTAGTTTGCCATTTATGCATACAGTCCAAAATTTTCCGCTACTTCACTCAGTGGTTTTCGCTCTGATGTGAGTCTATTCTTAATTAATGTCAAGGTGGTATATGTCTTTTTGGCGTGATTTCTTTCTGCACAACTTCCTTGTGCTTCTGTTCTTCATTAATCAGATCTTTAGGTGCTGTTGGTTTTTAGCCTTTTGAAATTTTCACTTGCTTTTTAATCAGTATGATCACAGTTTTGAAAGTATAATTAGGGGTAATTTGAACAGAGAATTGGCATTTGAGAACCAGACAGTATATTATGTAAACAGGACTAAATGTTCATGAAGATGTTGTTGCTTGCAGCACTAGTTTATACATGAACATGACAGTGCCCGTACATCGTCCAGTCGCAGTTTCATTGAGTGATTTGGGCCGACAGAATAGAGAATATTGAGAGGTGCGAATTCCCGAGGAGCACACGAAAATTTTCTCTTCGGCAAATTCGATTGCACCTGCAAGTGGGGTTGCTAAAAGCATTAAGTCAAAAAGACATGCTTATAGTTGCCTAGTGAGAAATTCGAAGTGTTTTTAGAAGATTTCACCAAATGCTCGAAATGTCAAGCACAATCCTGTATACTGTTTATTGATGTATATGAATGCGGAAGATAGTCATTTCCAATCTGATATATAGGACCGCATATGGAAAGTTGTCCTTCACAGCGGTTTACCCATAGTGACGTGAAGGTCACTGTGGGCGTCAAAGTTCGACGCACAGCGGATGTACTGCTACCAGCAGAGTCTTACAGGCTAAGGAGGAGTTGGATCCCGACAATTTGACTTCTCAAAATCGGGACCGTATTTAGCAGTAAACCAAGATATGACTAAGATTCACCTCGTCTTGACAAAACTTGTCGCAAAATAGGCCGCTGATTCGCATGGAATGGCGACTATATGTGGTGAAAGTGTACTGCTGCTTAGTCGACTTGTCGCGAGGGAAAGTCGACTTGCCGCTCCAACATACATGCCTCAGTCCTTTGCACACTGGGCAAAGCCGTGCCAGGCGTCCGACGGTATGCGACCGATGTGAGGCGATCAAGTCTCAGGTTGCTCAGAACGACTTCGGTTCTGGGCCAAAGCGACACTGCACGACTTGTCATGGATATTGTCTCAGACTCTCTACAGCTCGGGAACAGTAACCACAGACCCTGACAAGAATGCATAATCATCAGAGTATGATAAGGTAATCAGATAAGCGTATAAAATTCCACGCCGTTTCTTTCCATTTCACAAAAGACCAGAAGGAGCGGCGTTCGACAGATGAATGAGGGTACAATCGTCCCCCAGACAAAAAGACTCTGGCACAAATGTAGGGAAGTTCATTTTGTCTATCTCGTCGAGGCTCACAAGATCTTGTTGCTTTTTCTGGCCATCCTTTGCCTCCGACCTATGCGCGCGAAAATCCACAAAACATCATCATCTGCCTTTAATCAACATCAGTGGCTAAATCTGAAATGGGCGCAATTATATAAAGAGCGGACGGATTTAATCCGCAAGTGGGCTTTCCAACAATTCGCTATCGGAACTTCTATGCGAAACCTAAGAAAGGTCAAAGAAGAGGCATTATGAACGGGGACCGGAAGAAACGGCATGTTGTTGTCCGCTTCTCGCCTATTTGAGTGGGAATCCTCCTTTCAAGGAGGAAAGAACACTGTTGATTGCCGGTTTACGCGAAAATCGCCCGATAGGACGACTTGAGGACGAGGATCAGCAGCTATTCACCAACCGAATATAGTATATTCTTATCTAGGTAGAAGCATCTTTCTCGTACTAGATCTGATCACTATCTTTTTCGAGTGGAAATACGAGCAGCCTCACGGCCTTCTTTTCAGATGATTATGAGCCTATGTTGAACGCGCCTGATAGCTGCGCAGGACAAACTTGAATCGGATTCCAGCAACTACCAAGGAAATGTTGGAAAGAAGAAGGGTTTTGAGGTTTCATCAAAATCCATTGGAAATTGAGCGGTTAAAAGCAAAAATCAGGTGCAGAAAGGCTTTCCAAAGCGATCTTTCGAAACGCAGGCGGAAGAAAATTCTGGAATCAGCACAAAAAAGATCTATTCTCAAAGAATGACCCAAGGACCTTCGTCAAAACAATATTCCACGAATACCCTCGTTGAGCGAAGACGAAACCCTTTCCTCTTTTCGCAGTGAGATTGAAATGGTCAGAAAAATGTTCTTCTCAAACCACTCAAACCTATTCCGTTCTTCAACTCCTGTGTTAATCCAGATCACCTCCTTTAAAGAGCCTCTACAAAATTTTCTTCCGGCAGTGCGAGTCGTGATCAAAAGCATGGAACCAGACGTAGCTCCTGAATTTCATGCGGTAGATATTTTTCGGGCTGGTGGTCATCTGTTTTACGTAGTTCTAGCGGCGCCATAGCCATGCCATCCTATCCGCAGGCTGAGCGTCTTATAAAGTGGAAGTTTTTGCCAAGGTCATCCTTATGCGGATGTCTAGGACGCTGGGTGAAGCTCAACCTCAAGAACAAGTTGGATTCCGTTAGGTGTTCAGCTAGATGTACCACATGTCAGGGGTCATTTAGGTTTGCCGACCAAGAGAAAGTCTTATACATCTTAAGAACGAAAGCAGTAATGTTAGCGTTAGCCGACCAAAACATGTACGTAAATAAACATAAATCAATAGCTAAAATTGGTGCACCGCTACAATACTATACTTCCATCGCTCCCTTAACCATTGGAAGGAGGGTACGGCAAAACGATACCATATCGCCGAAGCTATATGCGGCTGCACTACAATGGATTATGAAATCACTCCCTTGCGAAGAAAAGGCCAAACATGTCGATGGACGATTCCTGTCAAATCTTCGTTTTGCGGGCGACATCGTTCCCTTTCCGAGAAGCACCGATGAAGCAGAGACGAGGCAGTGAAGGAACTTCTCAAAGAATTGAACGAAGCAGGAAAGAGAATTTTGAATAAGCAGAGAGAAGACATAGTCCATGAAGAACATCTACTGCGAGGGCGGTGTATTGCAACTGAAAAACTTCCAAATCGTGGAAACTTTGTTGCATACCTTGGACGTTCCATCAAAACGAAGGTTGACTTGAAGAAAGATCTGAATAGAAAGCTGAAAACAGCTTGAGCAGCAGTTGCAAACGTCACGGAAGTTACGGACCAACTATCGAATAAAGAGCTCCATCATTTCGGTCCAGTCCAGCGCTATGTTGAGCAGCGGAGACGTGGACATGCCACTGTCATGTCTAAAAAGCTGTCTCAAACTTCTAAACTTCATCCGGTGCACACAATACCTTGCCAGTCTTTGCTACTCCAATTCAACAGAATCGTACCGTCTTTACGGCGCAGCAGAATGTATATGTATATATCGAAAGCTTCATATAGGTGACCCTATCACATTGAGGATCGACGACAGGATCGACCAATAGAACGCTACAGTGGATCCCAAGAGATGCTAAGCTCCTTCGAGGGAGGCCTCCAAAGAGATGGGGGTGATGTGTACGTTGTATGGATGGAGCAGCTAGCAGCTCATGCACTGAAGACGGGCCAGCTGTGTAAGTAAAAGAAATTATCGCTAGAGCAAAAAAATGTTTTAAAAAATGTCGTATTATATCCCGCCTTAAAAGAACCAGTGAATGGAATCAGTGTTTTCTGTTCTACAATGAGCACTCCAGAATTTCGATTTCCAAACTTATTATCCCTACATGATCTGAACATATGTACACGAACAAAATGTGTGTGAGATATCTATTAGGTTGGGTGCTCTCTCTTTTACACACTGAAAAAATTTACATGTGGAAGCTAGAACACGTATTTTTCTGCGGACAAAGATATATAAAAGAACCGAAGAACTGTATCACCGTTGTAATCCAAATGGATCGACGCCATCTCCGAATGATCTAATCGAATACGAGTGTACCCACGCTAGCGTCAACGGCAGGCTTGGGTACTTTCACGTGGGAAACTTCTCTTTAGACGACTCAGCAGACACGAAACATCCGTACCCCGGACCAGCTGGAAATACCGTTGCTGATGCTACTGCACGACAACCATGCTGTCGAAGTCAAAATCTACACGCAGCAAAATCGGGAGTTGTCCGCTGCGATCAGAGAAAACCGACCGAGGCGTGCCGCTGTTCATCTCCTTCATGATAACGCGCGGCCGCATATCGCTGCGACTACACTCAGCCAGATCGATACCCTGGATTAGGAAGCGATAACACATTGTCTCCATTCCTCTAATTCCATACCATCAAACCCTTTATTTTGGGCCCTTCAGCATTCCTTAAAGTCCAGTCTTGCCACTGACCTCAAATCCGCTGTTGAGTTGCTCCTTGAGTCTCAGCTTCCCAGCCTCCAATCCCAGGGAATTGTAACCCTCCCAAAAAGGTTGAACCTTTTGGCAGACAATCATGGTGAGTACACCGAAGGAGGATCATCAATGTGCGATTAACGAGGAATGAAATCATAAAGCGTATACGCGTGTAAAAAAATAAGTAGCCAACCTAGTACATAACTGCGCATAAACGACAACGTTATCGAGTGCTGGGCAAACATAGTAATGTGGAAGTGGCTTTATTCAGTAAAAAACAAGGCCGTTTTCACCGTGTAATTTTATGATACAAAGATAAAAGGGTTTCTGGGTTACTAAGAGGAGTTTTATTTTACTATACATTCTTTGGAATGATAGTGATTCCAAAAGTTTAACGAGATTTGGATGCAAGCAAACAAGGTCTATATGCAAGATTGTGACCTCAGCTCCAGATCCAGCTCCGCTACGCTTCATGATTGCTGAAATCACGTCAGTTTCTTGTGCTGTTTACACAATCTTCTACTACCCAGTCCTTCTTTCCAATGCATTCTTTTCAGCTTTGAACTTTCTACAGAATGGTGAATGAATGACACACACACAATCTCTGCTCTACGGACGTATTTTCATTTAAAAAAATCACAGCTAACGAGCTAAATGCAAGGTGAACGAACAGTTTCGACCACGCAGTCCATAATTTGAAGCTGCAAGAGAATTTTCTTGTTCTACAAACTACGCTGTTCTGCCAACTGAACGCACAACAATAGAACATTAGGTCTTCATGATCAAACACATCTTTTAACATAACAAATCGCTACAGACTATTTTACTTGCGTTTCAGATGGGAACGTGAACGAAAAAACCTTGTAAATTTAGTCCTCACTCACTGGAATCAGTCTTTTGCAGTGTATTAAGAGTCTCACAGCTGCATTTACATTTGCATTCATTAATATACAACTGTATAATATGGAAGGCAAGACAAAAAAAGGAAGTTGACATAGAAAACGAATACTGAGATTACACTTTGATGCGAAAGCTCAGATAGTATGTAGGGATCAGCAATTACATCAACAGTACTTGCTTTGTTACTTTTCTGCCCAGCATACTCGACTTTGTTCTAGGATAATGCACATCACACAAAAAAAATCACATTTCGCGATTCATGTAGATGGTATTTGAAAGGATTGACATCGCTAGCTGGCTAATCAACTGATAACAGTTTCAAAAAAAAATTAGCAAAAATCGATATTTTTGCTGAACGATTATTGTATCTGTTATTAATATATACTGCAACAATGTCGGCAATATTTCATTGAGTTCTGAGAGAGAAAAAGAAATATCAGTTTTAAAAAATATGATTGATACTATTGCATAGCGTTATCAATCGGAACCGTTACAGGCAACTCCGCAGCTAATTTGCGCTAAAAATGCTTATGACTTTTTATAGGTCACGGAATGCACTTTTTGTACAGGCGCCCCGCACTTAAAAGGTTAAAAATGTGTCCGAAGGGCAGAAAAGTTGTCGTTTAACCGATTCTCTGTGAAAAGTGCTGGAAGCCGAATCCATCAAAAAGAGAGCCATAAACACTGTTTGAGAGACACAAGGTAGACAATTTTGAAATCTTAGACAATCTCACAACCTTGCGTTTTGAACTGGCTTTGCGGCTTGAAAAACCCTGAAAAGTTTCTGAATCTGCTCGCTGCAATGATTGAACAATGAACGCCAAAGAGGAATGCTAATTATTCAAAAGAAGTCTTTCCGTATCTAAAGCTGTTTTCCAATCTGCTTACTACTTTACGCCGTTTTGCTAGGAGGAATAATATAGACCTTCTCTGCTCTAAACGCAGTTTGTATGTTTATTTCAACTTTTCAGAAAGAGCTGAGAAATTCCTGTTAGGAAGGAAGAGATATTCTCCAGGTAGATCACACTTGATCTGATTATGTTAACGGAGATCTTGTCGCGGATTCGACGCGACTCTTTTCGCATAATATCTAAAAGACGCGTCGCGCAGACGAGGCAAGGTCTCAACGTTCTCCTCCGTTTCGTGCGCTATACGTTCTGCCCACTTTTGCCTCTATGAAAGTAGCCGTTCTGTGTTTCGAAACTCATTCATCAACATGTCACATGGCAAACGGCAACCGGAACGGACTCAAGGAGCGGATGCGAACACGAACAACCGCGCAACTTTCGAGCACCAGCCAAAAGGAGGAAGAGGAGCTGCAGCTAGTTGGAGGTAACCGGCGTCCATGAGGCTGTCTGGCGGAGTGGAGCACATGCTCCGCGACCAAACTTTGCTCACACTCTGGGTATTTGTGCCTACCGGGCTCATAGTAAGTGGCTGGTTATGCCCCGCCCTTTCTACATTAAATTGTTATGTACACATGTAGTTTGGGATGAAGGTTGAGTAGGTACTCAGAGTTTACTGTATGCAGTTGAGTACACAGGAGCCACAGCAATGCAGTAAGGCAAGGTGGTAGCCTTAGTGCCTCCAATTAAATGTACCCGCGAGGTAGGGCATGAACCATCGACGCCGGTGCAAGTCTGGTTGGCTAGCATTCCCTCGTGCGGAACAACTCTAGCCCCAACGGCCGCAACCGCTTTTCCCCAAGATGGTAGGGTCCCAGAACCTGCGAAACTAGCAGCCGGGAACGCGACAGATCTAAAGGACTCCAGGGGATAAAAAGAACCATGCCCTAGATCATCATCAAAAAGATTTATTAGCTTGTTGGACGACTTTTTTTTCATATTCGTATCTGACAAAACATACTGCTAAATAGAGGACCCTCCAAAAGATCGTCTACCTGTTTGGAAATACTTCGTCAGGAAATGACTGAAGCAACTCCTATACATTCTAACCTCTCTATGAGAGCCTTCTCAAACACCTTCTGTTGGGGTCCACTTCTTCTAGCTTCCTATTCGGCACGATATATATCTGCCAAACCTTGCATTAATAGTATTAGGAGCGTATCGGAGATATTTGTAGGAAAGTTTCGATGAGTTTTCTTCTGAATGGAAACCTCACCTCAAAATGTTTTCCACCTCAGGATCGTCGTGGGCACATTCGGAATAAAGGGGGCCGATACAATAGTTGGCATAAAACCCTTCGGGATACATTATAAATTTGTTCCACCCTGAACGTATTTTTGAATTAGTATAAAATCCAGTTCTAAAAATATTGATGATTGGAGAGAGTGTGAGGATTAAACTGTTGACCTATCTCCGTAAAGTTGACATAATGAAGAATAAGACAGCATTCAACTCTTGGGTTACACTCTGACTGTGGTGGGGCGTCGTAGTACGCAAAATCCAGTTCGGGCGGCTCAACAAATAAATTAAAATATGAGACAGGTTGACTATTCACTGTCACGTCCACCTGCAAGTAGGATAGTGAGCATGACTGCGTTGAAATTGCCGTAGATAATTAAATAACCTTCACTCTATGAAAGAGACGCTTGTTCGAACCCACGTTTGAATTAAACCAACTTTTAGCATTTCGAAGAATTTCGATACGGAGGTTTCGAATAAGGCCAATTTCTTTCCAATCAAGTGTAGCTCTTCCAAGTCTGGTAAAATTTGCTCTCCACCGGCTCACTTCGTAGAGCGTCACCGTCGCATTTATTGGTTCCATGTTTCTTTTAAGGCTGAATAAGTTGGTAGTCTTAAAAAATATTAAACACTCCGAACACTAAAAAAGTACTACTAACTTTAAAAAAACTTTAAAGACTTTAAAAAATGTACTCACAGAATAGGAATGAGGCACTGCTCATCTACACATGGTTCCTATCCCTTGAGTTCTCCTTTTTCTTTGTTTTTTCTCCTTCGCAAACATTTTCGAGTCATGCTTTATTATTGCAGTCAGGTTAGATTTCTGCTAAGGAAATAGAATCTGAGCTACGTGGTTGAAAGTGATAGAACCAATTCTTATCTATTCGGAAAGGAAGTGCCGCAATGTCTGTCTTTCAACAGTTTTTTTTTTGCCACTTCTTCACAACTTCCTTCAACGGTATCCACTTTCAAAAATGAATTCTACATTTAGTGCACCAAGTGGCACACTAACATCGCTCAAAGTAAATAAAGTAAGTAAAACTTAACATACAATGTTCAGTGTACCAGCGAACGGGTATCGCTGTATGTGGATCACCGATATGTATGATTTGATCCACACACAGAATGTCAAGCAGTTATAATTCGCAGAGCGATACAAATAGCAAAACTCATTCATTCCTATTATTCATTGAAAAGATCCTTTTAATTGTGTCCTAAAGCATAATTAGAGAGCGAAGCAGATACTAATGTACACGCAGTAACAACGTCAACAAATGATGATGAAACATTGCAACAGTTCATTCCATAATAAATGAGAAATTTGAATCTTTATATGAGATAAACAAGTAGGGGACTGGTTTCACGTCTATTGTGACAAGTGGACATCTTTTGGGAACAAGGAACGGAACTTTAATATATATAATATTAATGATTCAATATATATATATATATATATTAAAACTGGGAATTTAGACCTATAAATTGGTACTGCATATTCGGTACAGTGACTTTTAACAACAAAAAAAAACTGAAACGCATTCACTTAAGCATTTTTCGTCATGCAACAGTGTGAAGTTCGAGCTATTTCATTTCATAGGCATTCAGAAGCTGAGTACGAATAAACCGAATTCTTTAAAACGAAAACTGCAATACATCGCCATCAATTTGTTCTAATTGGTTTGAGATCACTTTTGTGCCAATTCCGATATGAGATAATACCGAACAAAAAGGAACTGAGGATGAAGCGTTAGGGTTCAAGACTAATCATTCCTGGGAGAATCGAAACTATCACTGATCGTAGCACTGACAAGACCGGACCAAAGAGGGTGTGACTTGTCATACCGCCACAATCATTTAACGCCAACTTTTTGTATGTTGATGTATGAATTTACCTCACATTGCAATAACTCAACACCTCAAATAATGCACTCGTTCTCAAACATAGCTATAGAAGCTGAAAATTCATCTCCTAGTTATTCTTAGTAATCTTCAGTGGTCAAAGCTACATTCAGAGTAGAACGTGAGCTAGTGATCTCAAACACAGGGTGTCGATGAAATCATGGTGCACTTTCGACCGGCCACAGAATCGCAACAAAACAAGATAGAAATATGAAATCTTCACCAAGTAGGACGAAATTCTTCAAGGATTCCGTAGTATGATGCACGAGCGTGTGCGCACACACTTGATGACGACACACCACGAACTAGGCAGCAGCGGTTCAGTCCTCGTGTTCCTGGATACAATATTTTCCCAGCGGTGGATAGGCAGAGGTTTAGTTAAGCGATGGATAGCCCGATTCCCGGATTTGACCCCTTAGACTTTCATTTGTGTGGTTGTGAACCAGCATGTGTACAGTGAATGTATCCACAGTATTAATCATTTGAGACAGAGAATCACAGACATTATTCACCCTTTACACCAGACGTCCTTAATCGTTGTGAGAAGAATTTGAGCATCGTTTAGATGTATGTAGGAGACAAATGGAAGCCACATCGAACTGCACTGAATAAGGTAAGAAAGTTGAAGGGTTCTCTTACTATTTTGTGAAGATTTCACAAAAGGTTTTGAAGGTATTTCGTCGCTTTCTTGTAAAGCGCACCACGACTGTACGGGGACCCTGCATGTGCTCCGTTTGAGAGTAGGGACTCTTAAATATACATGAGGAAATGCCGGAAAGAAGCACAATCGCCGACATTCTGACGTTTCGTGAAATGCCTTCGTTATTACAGTAATATGAAAGCAATAGACAAATAGCTTGCAAATAGTAATTCAAACATGACTGCGTAACACTCACTGAATCATTCCTCACCTCATACTGAACTTTGCAGTTGCAGCTGGAGTTCGAGGATCAATAAGATATGTAAAACAATCAGAAACTTCGGATGAGTCCATTAGATGACATACACCTAACAAATGAAAAAACTCTGGAAAGAAACGTTTTCTGTGAACTCATTTCTTACCATCTGGCGTTGTTGTCACAATACTTTCGCCAATTTTATCCTGAATTATAGTTCCATCATGCATACTTTTTGTTCCTTGATTAGCGCTATGTAAATGCACTTCGCTCATTATCATTGCTTTCACCTACAAAAGTGGAGTACATTCACGGTGCATCGGCACTTTCGCGTATTCCTATATTATCTGGTATCTGCTAACTAATTTGTGACTTTTCTTGCCTTCTCGCTTATCTCCCTGGAATTCATGCGAACTGTGGCAGATCGTGCATAGGACAATTGCATCATAGCACTAGCTAAGAGTAATAGCAAAAGGATCGAGACAGTGTTAACAGCTGTCATCTCGGCGGATAGAGCATATCTAGATAGCATATTCTCTAATAAATGAAAGGTTAAGTGACGCTGATAAGATTATGCTGCACACCAGAAAAGAAAACAATGTGAGTGCTTCAGATGGTGACAGAAAGATTCTTACAATATCGGACACCAGAGACATTATTCTTTACCAGCAATGACATGGAAGGCACATAAAACATCAGGATACCAGTCAGCCTTATCGCTCCTCGAAAGAAAATTGTGTTGCTTCTCCGAAACAAAATAGTGCAAAACATAATTCTGTTTGAAGAGTTATGAATCATTTTGTATGCGTTCATTGTTGTTAAGAATTGAATGGGGAACACTCTTACTCCCCTAACCATCTAAGACGTGGTATTTTTAAATGGCTTACTCTTATGTAAACAAATATCAAAACAAAATTATTCAGTGTTAACATTTTTACCGAAAGAACTTATGACAAACGGTCCAAAACGTTATTCACATGATTCAAAAACTCTCAGGTTAACACTAGGACAGCTTCAACTTCACCAAAGAAGTTCTCTTCTCCTGGTTGAGACGGCACGTGCAAAATCACGTGATTGGCTAAATTATCAGTGCAATGAAACAGACTTTTTTAAGTGAAAAGGACATAGTTTCCTCGGAAAATGCTATCTTCAATTCCAATCATTCTAGTTGAATGTCCTATTCTATGTTGATTCCTGAAGTTTTGCAGATACGAAGCGTGTCAGATGTCGTTAGGTGTAATGGGATCAATCTGATTGCTTTATAATATCGGCACATTAGATTGACCTTTTGGGGCCCTTCTGGACGCTATTTTTCCTTATATGACCCTTACGCCTTCATGGACGCCCCTACACTTTCCTCACCCGATCTCACAGTTCATCCGATCTCATCCGATTTTACAGTTTCCTTGTGCGAATGCATCAGGAAACTGTGACATAGGATGCAATCTGACACTGTGGGTTCCGTTTCGTTACTTTCTACCGTAACAGTTCAGAGCGTATGTAACACACCTGGTATGAGGTTCCGCTGTGTCTGTGCGAACGAGCGGAGGTTCGAATCTGCCCTAGTCCCTCCCGATCCCTCCGGGACCTATGGATCGAGGAGTAAATATGAATCACTTCCAGAAGCCAGCGCCTCAATTGAACCTATTTCTTTCACCTTTCCTCCTGTTAACTATATCGGTTGTTTTCTTCGAATTAAGCCGCTCTTAGACTTCTGGAGTTGACGGTGCGGGACTTAGAAATGCTGTTCAGTCTGAACCTCTTCATTTTGATCAAAGAGAATTTATAAACAATTTTATTCGATCGCAATTATTAATAAATTGAGAAATTTCAACCTGACATCACAATGAGCATGACTAGAACGAATATCACAGAACAACATAAATATAACCCAATGAATATAAAATTAATACAATTTGATTAAATTCATACTGCCTCCTTGAGTTATATTCTTTCCGAACCCGTAGACATCATGACACAATGTCTGAAAATGTCTGATTAACTTTGCGCCTAGTGAATTTTACCTATTCTATGTGTTGCATTCAGACATTTGTACAATGTGGGACCCCTGTACACTCAGAATTTTGGAATGACAATCTTGGTAAAAGGACGCGAATCCAAAAATGCATCAGCTGTTTGAAAATAATGGTTAAATTTCCTGTCTTTAAAAAAATGCTCACAAAAAACTTTGGCGTCGCTCCTATCTAACAATACGTTATAACCGAGATTAGTTTGCAAGACTTGTGGTTTGTGCAAATGTGGTTATGAAAACGCGAAACTTGTCGTGCCCGGCACGACTTTCCCGGCCAGCCGGCCGCCGTTCTCGCGCGCCGCGTGGGAAACCCTGCCAATGGCAATGTATTACGGTAGCGTTCCCACGCGGCAGCCATATATAAGGGCTGGCACCGAGCAGTCGGGGTTCCAGTTCCAGTTTTCTTTCGCCACTCTCCCGATCTCGGACCAGTCTCTTATTTGCATTATTCATGGTGTCGTGTTGCGTCGCGTTATATTCCGTCTCGTTCGATAGCCGCACCACCACACCACCGCAACAACCCTATCCCTGGCTGGCTGCCCACGGGGTCCGAACCGCAACCCTAAACCATCTGCCGCCGAGAGCCACCTAACCATCTAGCCATGACTGGCCCCTTATTTGATCCACCTTTATGTCGTGTATATTTGTGCGTGCCGTGTCGTGTATTGATGTATTAAGGATAAACCCTAGTTGTAAAACCCTTGTAACCGCATTGCACCCTAGGAACCATATTGGGGCGTGGGATCAAGGGGGCAGCCCCGAGGCCCCCAAAGGGGGAGTCGGGGCAGGGGGGAAGGGACCCTCGGATCGAGCCCGCAGGGTTCGGAGGGGCTAGGCCGCCATACGGCGACTAGCCCAGCGCAGGGCCCCTCCGGATCCGGGCAGTCGGCCCTGGGTCCCCCCACCGATGCCCGCTGCTCCTACTCGGAGCGGACCCGGGGCACGACAATGGTGCATCGGCGAACCGAGCCCGTTGTCGTGCGCTGGGCGATCCCGTAGGGGCACTCGCTGCCCTACGCTGCCCATGACGTGCCGGGTGCCCATCAACAGTGGGCTGGCACTGCACTCGAGCCTGGGGGTTGGGCTTGCGAGTGTAAGGGTTCATGTGCGAGGGTCACGACTGGGGCTATTGCATCCCACATGTAGAGGACTGAACCAGGGTTACCCTTAGGGTTGGTGGCAGCAATCCTAGGGGTATAATCTCCATAGCGGTAGTTGCCCTGGCACTCCTGCGCGCACGCATTTTGGGATGTAGGCTCCTTAAGCGCCTTGCGGATAGTGCAGCTTGTAGGAGGGAAGGCGTAGTGGGTCCCGGTGGGAACCTAGGATCGGAAGTCGCACACCACTAGCCTATGGCTCTCACAAGCCGCATATCCGCACGCGCCAGACCGATGATCTACCTATGGCCCTTGCATCCGCGAACCCACATCCTCATCCCCTCGTTTGTAGTGTTGGCACTTTGTTGTTGTGGCATTAGCCACTCTGGGTCCTTGTGTGCCCGTTGACGGGGTTCCTCTCTCCTGTCGCAGATTCCCCGCCTCTGTGCTGTCCGTGCTCCCACGTCCCAACCACACCATCTTTCACCGCATGTCCGTGCATCGTATACCCTACATGGCAACAGCATATTATATACGACATTTTTAGGTGGTATCACTCTACGATACGGCTATCATGTCTACGCTCCGTGGCTGCAAAGCACGCTTGACCAACGCGATCAACAATTTGACGCGGCTGGTCAACTCGGCGAATTCCAACTACCCAACCGTCTTCCGTTCGGACGCCCACCCGGCAGTACAGCTCCGCACTCTCCAGCGTCGAATCGAGGACATGGGAAACGCTAAGATCTCCATTGAAATAGCATTGGAGACATTCCAACAGCGCCATGAACATGCCATAAGCTTTATCGAAAACCAACCAAACGCCATAGAGCTTATGGACACTTTTGACATCTACTGGCGCGATCACAAAGGTGACGAAATGGAACCAACCGCAACCGCTACCATCTTTGCCCTTGACGATCTTATCCGCAAGGAAACCGAACTTGCGGATATGCTTCGCACCACCATAAGCGCATCCACCACACCACAATATAACCCTACTAACACCACTGATGAGCCGATGGATGTCACATCCATCAGAAACCCTACCCTAACACCACCGCATATGTCCGGAGGCTCATCACCACCATACCCTGCTGCGGATACCATGAATGTACAACTCCGCAAGGTAGAGCTGCCTACCTTTGATGGGGATTTCTCCACCTATTACGATTTTTGGGCCAAATTCAAGACCGCGGTCCACGACAATCCATCCCTATCCACCGCTGCCAAATTTATCCATCTTAGTAGCAGCCTTAAAGGTAGCGCCGCACTTGTTGTACAGGGGTACGACATAACCGATCCCTCCAACTACCACCTAGCCATTGAAGCCCTACGCAGACGGTATGACCGTCCGCAGTTCACCCATAATTTCTTTTTGCAGAAATTAGAGAACTTGCCAGCGTCGTCTGCCGCCGCTTCATCGCAGAGGGACACGTTATGCCAGATCCAAGCATGTATCCTGCAGCTCAACCGCTTCGAGGACACGTCAACATCGCTATCGCTCAAGAAGCTCATTCGCAGCAAGTTCCCACGAGAGACTCAGCTGGAAGTGAACAGGATGGAACACCGGTCAGGTACGATTTGGAAGATGCATGAGTTTCTTGCGGGTATTGATGTGTTTATCCAAGAACTTGAGAAGCTTGACGATAGCCACTGTCCTCCACTTAGCCACGATCAACCCTATTCCGCATTATCCACCACATACCGCAACCGCTCACCATCTCCAGAACCACTTTATGATCCGCATAGATGTTGTTTCTGCGGGTCGAGGAGCCATCGCTCGACCCGCTGCACCACATCTATGCAGACCTACGTTCGCCGTATGATAGTCCGGAACCTGAACCTCTGTTGGAAATGTGTCCAACCAGGGCACATGGCCAACTCTTGCCGGGCTCCGAACTGTCGTTACTGCCAACGTAACCATCACACCATTCTTTGTTCGTATTCATCTGTTTCGCGTTTTTCTCGTGATAGGTCTAGGCGTTCTAATGATAATCGTCGTAATAGTCGTAATAGTGTTCGTTATGATCGATATACTTATCGTTCTCCCCGCGGACGGTACCCTTCTAGGGAATCGTCCCGGGAAAGAAGTTCTTCACGCTATTCCTCTTCATCGTACGATTATCCCTATTCACCATCTAGGCGCCATCCCCGCGATAGAGACTACCACCATCAGTCTCATCGCAACCATTCTCCCTATCGTAGATCTGAACGTGATTCAGAGCGAATGCGCCACCGCAACCAACGCCACCACTCACCGTCTCCATCTTCACCACCTTACGGGGTCAGATTTCGTGCTAATCCGCGCGATAGTCTCTCACCCGTACGCCGCAGAAACCACTCCAGCCCAGAATCCAGTAGCCATGTCGCCGATACGGACGACGAGATGCGTAACGCTCTTGATTGCCGTCCGGTCGACGACCCCACCACCCTTACCACCTCATCCAACCACCAACGCCCTCTTCTTATGACTGTTAAGGCTCACATTCGTAATCCTAAGACGAAGACCCTTGAAACGGTCAACGTCATGCTGGATTCAGGAGCCCAAAACAGCTTCATAAGCAACGCAGCCACTAAGCGCCTATCCCTTAAACCCTACGACCACAAGCCGCTGACCGTCATCGGATTCGGAGGTCATCGTTCGACCCAAGAATCCGGTACAGTCGACGCCACCCTCTTAGATGCCGCAAACAAACCATTCCCCGTAACCCTACGAACTCAGGAAGTTCTAACTTCCCAGTTCAAACCATATCGTCTCAGTAAAGAAGACAAACACGCACTCCGCACATTCCGCATTAACCCAGACAGCCTTACCATCAGTCGCCACGTTACGCCAGATATCCTGCTGGGTATCGACTACTTCTGGGAGGTCCTGAAAAAGGACTCACCGAAGCAGCTACCCTCAGGATTGATGCTCGTTAACACGCGATTCGGGCCAGTTGTCTCGGGTTCAACCTTTTTTCGTTGATTTACTGAGACAATCGCAGAACCATCTAACCACATCACCATCTACACCACCTCGCTCTGAAGACGACATCACCCGCCTATGGGACCTCGACCGTTTAGGCATAACCGAGGATCCCGATCCCTCTGTCGACAAGGAGGAGGACGCCCGGATCCTGAAACGTTTTCAGGATACCGCCCAGGTGATTGACGGCTACTTGCACGTTCAATTTCCCTGGAAGTCATCCCATCCTCGCCTTGCCGACAACAAAATGTTAGCCCTTAAGCGTCTTCAGAGCCAATACCGTTCTTTCCAAACCAAACCAACCCTTTGGAAAACATATACCGCAACCTTTACGGACTACCTGGAGCAGGGCATAATAGAGGAGGTCGACGAGCATCAGTTCGACGACCACAGAGTCTATTATATCCCGCATCAGGCAGTCATAAAGGAAACATCGGCCACCACTAAATTGAGAGTCGTGTTCGATGCGTCCTCCCACTACAGAGGCGCACCGAGCTTAAACGACTGTCTCCACTCTGGCCCCGCAATCCTACCAGACATGGTAGGAATCCTCCTCCGTAGCCGCTTAACACCCTATCTCCTTATTGCCGACGTAGAGAAGGCTTTCCTTCAGATTCGTCTACAACGTAATCAACGGGATGCCACTCGTTTCCTTTGGCTTCGCAACCCTAACCTACCACCAACTGCGGATAATCTTCGGATCTTCCGGTTTACCCGCGTACCATTCGGTATAACCGCATCACCATTCCTTTTAGCCGCATCCATACTGTATTACCTCCATCTTGAACCATCGAAGCCGCTCCACAAGGAGATCGAGGACAACATCTACGTCGACAACATCCTTCTTAGTGCCTCGTCCGAGCGACAAGCCATTAAGAAGTACCGCTCTTCCAAATCCCTATTCAACTCCATGCACATGAACCTTCGAGAGTTCTTGTGCAACTCCAACACCGTTAACCAGTCCATTGAGCCATCTGATCGAGTCAGGAATCCATCCTCCGTGAAGCTCCTTGGTATTCCCTGGAATTCACGCACCGACACCCTTCTCATACCACTTAAAACCGCATCCGCGAATGTGTACTCGAAGCGCACAGCGCTCAGTGCATGTTCATCCACCTTTGATCCACTTGGTCTTCTCACACCATTCTTAGTGCCCTTCAAGGTATTCATCCAGGACATCTGGAAGAAGGAATACCAGTGGGACACTCCATTTGACCAAGAGGACCATCAGCGATGGGACGAATTGGTCCAGCAGCTCAAACATCCGTTGCCACCAATTCCACGTTTCATCGCTTCCGCAAACCGCAACACCACTTATGAGCTCGCAGTCTTTGGAGACGCCTCACAACGTCTCTTTGCCTGTTGTGCTTACCTTATTAGCCGCTCACCATCAACCACTTCTTCACAGCTAATCATGGCTAAGTCATTGTTAGCAACGGCTAAACTCCAGATGACTATGCCACGATTAGAGTTGCTCGCATCCCTAATAAGTGTGCGTCTAGCACGCTTCCTCCATCACCAACTCCATCTTAAAATCCGCACTATCCACTTCTTTTCTGACTCGAAGATAGCGCTCCATTGGATCCACTCATCTCGTCCACTTAAACGGTTCGTTCAGAATCGAGTGAACGAGATCCGCACCATTTTAACCACTTTCCACAAGACAGACGTTCAGACGAAGTTCTACTATGTGCAGTCAGACTCTAATCCAGCTGACTGTGCAACTCGTGGACTTTCGACCGCTGACGCTGTTAACCACATCTGGTGGCATGGACCATCTTTCCTTTGTTCTCCACAGTCGGATTGGCCTAAGGCCGATACGGACTTTGCCCTACCTCAGGATCTTTGTCCTGAGGCGGAGCACGAGTTTCAGGCCCTTAGTGTCCTTCCGACACAACCATATGAATCACCACTCCGCTTCCGTGCCACTAGTAGTTACCTTAAGCTCATTCGTTCAACCGCGTATGTGCTTAAGTTCATCAAAGCCCTATTCCTAAGAAGCCGCATCCGCAATTACACCCTTAACCTAGCCACTGTTGTACTGTCCAAGGACGTTTCAGCCTCGGAGATCACCAACGCGGAAACTCTCCTCATTATGGAGCATTACCGCGAGGGTGAATCCACGTTGAAACGACTACCATTGGATAAGTACAACGCTCACCGCGCTGCAGATGGATTGATCCGATGTCCGAATCGATTAGACCATGCTCGGACTTCGTCTCAGTCATCTGCACCTATCCTTCTTATTCCGGAGCACCACTTTGTCCATCTTCTCGTTATGTACCACCACAAAACCAGGTTCCATTCAGGTGTTCATGCCACAATAGCCGCTCTCCGCACATCATATTTCATCCCTTCCATTAAAACCACCGTCACCAGAATCCTTCGGCTCTGTACAGTATGTAGAAGAGCCCAAGGACACGCTTACCGCTATCCTGAGATGCCTAGTCTCCCTCCGGAACGAGTCAACCGCTCTAGACCGTTCCAGAAGGTTGGACTAGACTACTTAGGACCACTTTACTATAGAGATCAGCTCCATTCTCAGGCCAAGATTTGGATCTGTCTCTTCACCTGTATGGCAACCCGCGCTGTACATCTCGAGTTAGTCCACAACAACACCGCATTCGAGTTTTTACTCGCCTTTCGCCGTTTCATTGCTCGCAGAGGCACTCCGGACCTCATTATCAGCGACAATGCCACCACTTTCCGCTCAGCCAACGATTCCCTACAAAGCACCATCTATAACCGCAAAGCCATAGAAAAGATATCCACTCAACTCGCCAACCGCAAGATCGAATGGAGGTTCATCACTCCTCTTTCCCCATGGAAAGGAGGATTTTATGAACGTCTAGTCGGTCTCTTCAAATCCGCATTCAAAAAAGCCATCAAACATACCCTATTACCACTTTCCCAATTTCAGACCCTGGTTGCAGAAATTGAAGCAGTGCTCAACTCCAGACCACTTTTATCCATCAGTGACACATCATCTTCACCGCATGTCCTTCGACCAATAGATTTCGTCTCACCGCAAGTGGAACTCCAATTACCATCTCCGCACCACAACCCTCTCTACATCCCTCCAAACCGTCTTTCCGAATGGTACAAGGAGACACTTGCCGTATTGAACAACTTCTGGGACATTTGGTACAAGGACTACTTATCCGCAATATCCGCACGTCACCAACACCGTATCCATCAAGGAAGGTCCAGTCCACTCATTCCATCGGTAGGAGACGTTGTTCTCATTGCCGATAAGAATGTTCCACGTGGACAATGGCCTTTAGCCATCATAACCACTATCCACCGCACCAAATCCAACATACCCAGATCAGCCACTGTCCGCATTGCAAACGGTCATGAGTTGCAGAGATCGATCAATCAACTACATCCATTGGAGATTTCTGCAAAGGAAGACCCACGACCGAAGAAGAGCCGCCAACAACTGCAACCCACACGGATCCAACCACCACGAGCAGCCAAACGGGTACGATTCGCACTTGGTACGAAGCGAGCGTGAGTATTTACTTCCTTTAGTATTTTGTGCTTTTTGTTTTCTCGTTTGATGCTTTTTACACTTTTAGTTTGATGTCTTTTTTGCTTTCGGTGCCATTTCCATTGCATTTTGTTCCATTTCACCATTTCTTGTATTATTGTGTTTTATCCCTTATTACCACGTTTAGCCACGTTTTCCCATGTTTTACCATTTATTTCCATGTTTTCCACTTAATTACCACTTTATTCCACCATTTTTTGACCCTTCCGCATCCTTCCGCACCCTTCCGCATCCTTCCGCACCCTACCGCATCCCTCCGCATCCTTCCGCACCCTTCCGCGTCCTTCCGCACCTTACCGCATCCATCCGCATCCTTCCGCACCCTGCCACATTCTTCCGCATACCAACGCACCCTTCCGCATCCCACCGCATTGCACCGCATTGGTCTGCGTCCTAATCCGCATCTATACCCTTTCGTCGACTGTACAGCCATTTCTTACTCACCCTCGAGTTTTTGCGCTCCAATCCACCTTCTCCGTCTAGGACCAGTATTACGGTAGTTAGCGTACCCTTGTCTGCATAGATTGTGAAATCCATCTTACTCTTGGCGTCACCGTCGCAACCGCACGTAAGCCACCTTTTTTCATCTACCTTTTCACTTTTTTGTGTTCCCTTGTATCGTACTCGTGTTTATCATTCCTTTTACCTCTATTGCAGCACCTCTATCACTCATTTCTCGTAACCAATCTCTTCCGTTTTTCACTTCCTTTAGATTCTCCCTTTTATCATACCTTTGTACATTATGTTTTTCTTCCTTTATTATTATCATTTAGTCATTTCTGTTTTTCTTCTTCCTTTATTATAGTGTTTAGTTATATGTTTTTCTCGTATTATATTACTCATTATTTTAGATTTGTAGTCTAACACTCATCTTTTTGAAGTTTTTTCTTATTTCGTAATATCTCTATAGTTATTGCGCAATAGCGCCCCGCCCTTTATTTCCTTACATAGAAGTCATTCTTTTAGGTTTATTCTTTGTTATTCTTTGTCTAATCTTTATCTTTTCCCTTCTTAGTTGCCCTTTCCATCATCCCATTACTAACCACTTTACCACGCACAACGCCATCTTACCACGCCACAACCACATACCATCTTATATCAACACATCGTACCACAAACCACATATACCACCTTTACCATCTCCAGTCAACCACCACACGGCAACATTCCATCTACCATCTCATCACGACATAATAAACCATCTTCATCACCGCACTTACCACCATACTCACCACCACCACAGTTGTACGGCCCAATTTGTGAGGGAAGGGACCAATCAATGACCCCCCTTCGTTTGCTTGACGCCATCTTTCGACATGGGACTTCCACCCCCCTCAGGAAAAACCGCAGTGAGGAAGCTAAATTCTTCCTCACAACCTCACCATGGCCCTCCTAGGAAAATCCATCAATTTCTTCATGTTCCAGGTACTAGTTGGGTCCCACTGTCCACCGTCCATGTATAGCCACCGTCATGTCGAGCCGCTGTTGTCGAGCCGCTGCCGTCATGCCTCACCACTTAACCCATGTCGAGCCGCTGAACCCATGTCAAGTCGTTGTTGTATATGTCGAGCCGCTGCACATCGCCGTCTCCTCCTATTCAACGTCGTCTTCATGGTCAACCACTTGTCGAGCGAATCAGTACAACGCCACGAGTCGTCTACGTCGTCATCAGGCAAGACCTTTGCCTGCGGGCATACACCTGCCGTCCTGTAGGGTAGTCTTAGGTAAGCATGGGCGGCAGCTAGACTCCCCCCTTCCCCCCCACCCCCCTCCCCCCCCTAACATCCATTCCCCTTTTTTCCCCCCCCCCAACCTAATTCCCCTTCTTTTTTTTTTTTGTTTAAACTAAACCCCTTTACCTCCCACCCAACCCCAAAGGGGGGGAGAAACCCCCCAAGGCCCCCCCCGCGACACCCACGAACCCCGCCCTCCCCCCCGACCCCCTCTCCGCCCGGGGCACGACACATATTCGATATTACTGATTTGCCTAGACGTATTGATATAAGGATGCCAACTAGTTTTAGACTTGGAATAGTTTGTCGGCACTTTCTTGGTGGAAGCTTTGTTTTTCCACTAAATGACGAAACAGAGGAGCCAGGAGCCGATTATTGACATCTTCACAAAGTTTGTTCCATCCTTCACAAATAGCTAGATCAACAACGTCTTTCCACTATAGATCCTTATGCTCGAACACTTCTTTCCCACTGATTTAAATTTGACCCGTAAAGGCTCAGGAATGCGATGGGGTCACAAATCCAGTTTATTTGGCTTTTGATTTGATTTTCCTTTTTTGTAAAATGAATGACGGGTCGGAACCGTCTCGTAACTTTGAAATTATCTTAGATTCCATTGAATTCGACACTAAGGAATTTTTGAGGACCATTTTCCAGTCTATCAATCGATATTCGAGAGTTATTCTCATTTTAACTAGACGCATATTCTCAAATTCATTTCGACCTTCGCGAATAATATCTTAGATTCTCCATAATTTTGTGAAGCTTCGTCTACAGTGTCGGCTGTTTTGATGACATTATCGACGTATAGGTTCTTGGTGGTTTCAGCGGCAAGATCCATGTTCTGGCTCTTCAAAAATGACGTCAAAGACATATTCAGAATGCTTGGAGATGCCGTTACTCGGAAAGTGAGTCTTTTGAACCCGTAGTGTAACAGTTTATCTCTGGTCGGTGGGAGGTACATTTTCTTCAGCCACAAAAATCTGCACAAGTCTCTGTTTGAGGGGAATAAGTGTATTTAAGTAAATGCGGCCTCAATATCGCAAATAAGAATGATTTTGTTGCATCTTGATGCTAACAATATGTTGTGATTTTTGTCAATGAATGGCTCTCTTATGTTGATTACCTCATTTAACGATAGCTTTCTCTTTCGTTTTGAGAAAGCATCAAAGACTATTCTCAAAGGTGTTTTCTTTTGAACAGTGAGTAGTGCGCTTTACCCCTATTTTGTTCAAAATTCATCTGACTTCGTCTAATCGAGCACTTATGATAAACATGAGGTCATTTGCCTCTCCAAACGCTACTTGCGACTGAGATTCATCTTCAATTTGCTCTATTTCGAGCATTAAATCCTTCAATTAAGATTTATTCTTGCAATTCTTATATTCGTTTTATAATTTCTACCGTTATTAGTTGTCTTCTTTAATCTCCCTAGTACCGTCCTGTAAGAGGGTAATTGCAGGCCTAAATTTTTCGTACCTGTCTTCGTCTACGGTAGGATAATCAGCTTTTAATGTGTACTCCTTGTGTCTGGATACAAGATTTTCGAGCATTGGTGCACTCAACACGATTCTTGTTTTGTGGAAATGAAGAGCAATATCTTTCTATTGGCCAGACTTTCCAAAATTTACTCTGCTGTGCTTAGCCAGACATTAAGCTCCAGGTACTGTGTACTGGAGCAAGATTACCCACAACTGGAGTCAATTACTCTGATGTATTTCAAAGATTTGTCTCCAAGTACTTTGTATGGGAGCGAGAAGATTCTGAAAAGAGATGAAACAGTCGATTCTACCTTCTGTACCCTCATCCACTATCCAATGCGTTGCATTTTGAGAAGATATCAAAAATAGATATTTTTGAGCAGTTAATCTTTTATAACCAAATGCTGTCCAAATGTTTTTCTTGCTCTACTTGGTTTTGAAATATTTCCAAACTCCACAGGGTGACATATTACAGCAGCTCCGCCCAATTAGGACTTTCCTGAAAGCAAAAGACACAGTACAGAAAGTTTATCGAAGCTGATGACGAGATCCAACGATTAGTACATTTTTAGATTAATGATGATCCCAGTGTATTTAGAATTCTATAGAAAAAAAAACAACAAAAGCTCTCGCACTCATGACTCCATTCAAAATATGAGTGAAATATCATTCATCATCAAGTAACACACAAAGTAGGAAAGAAAATGCGACGAATATGCAATTTACTCAAGAAGAGGTGGACAGAAACGTTACAGCAAATGAGAATTTGTGGCTCGTAGCAATCATCAGTAACAGAAACATACTTTGTTTCATTTGCCATTATGATTGCGTCTATTCGATAAATGTCTGCTCTTGTTCCTCAGGAGTGAGAAGCCAATGCGTTTCTAACGCTCCCTTTCCCTTTAATGAGAGAATTTAGGAAAAGCTTTATGCACATGAGAGAAGAAAAAAATGTAGTAAGCAGGTTTTTTGACGCTGGAACTGATCTCAAATCAGTCATCACCTGACTTCGGCCTCTCCAATTCCAAGCGAAAATAGAGAGAATAGCAATTGAGTTCACTCACTTTCACTATAACTTCTCCTCTCGGTTCTGTTTTATAACCTCCAATTACTTCCGTTAAAAACTTCATCGTGTCGGTTGAGATGTGTACACGTCCAGCTAGAAAACGGTTTCCGACACTATTCTCCAGAAGAAAGTTCCTCACAACTTTATAAGAGCAATCCACTTACGCTTTCCATTACTCTCCATTCGACTTGCAATATTCACTGCATCACCGAAAAGGCAATATCGCGGCATGGTTATTCCTACCACCCCAGTAACAACGGAACCTTAAAATATCCAGAAAGTGAATATGGAGTTAATTAGATTTTCTGTCAAAAAATTAAAATCCTAAATGATATGAATTCTTAAGTTTCTTAAAATTTCGGTGGAGGTGATAAAATCCACATTGCACAGTAACAGTTCTTGGAATGAAGTACATTCCAACGACGCTACGACTCAATTTATTAACGGACATGCCCAAACGCGTAACTGCTAAGCACTTTTCACTATTTGTCTTATCTCATACTATTAATCTATTCATTATTACTTTTGTTTAAAAAGGTTTTGCTTACATAACGGATTATGAAAACAACAGGGCTAATCGTGACGTGGACTAACTTATATCAGCTCGCTCACCTGTATGTAATCCAACACGTATGTTGATTTTTTCATTAGGTAAATGAGGAATTCGGAAACTTCTGATTGATCTAAGCAATTCAAACGACATCTCGGCAACTTCTTTCGCATGTTCGTTGCCATTCCGGTGAGGTAGGCCAGACACGCAAAGATAACCATCTCCTATCGTTTCCACCTTGGAAACATGATAATCTACTAAATAACTACAAGAAAATCAGTTTGCTAAAAAAAAATTCCACTGCAGTATTCATGGAAGTAAAAACGACACTGCTCACCTTGTAGACGTCATGCTCGTCTATTATTGCATCAAAAAGAGTGTAAAGGTCGTTGAGAAGATTCACTACCTATAATTGTAAACAAATTTTTTGAGCAGACTTTCGAGAATCACCTTCGGGAAGTTTCAGCGATCCTAACAAAGAAATGTTCCGCAGTTTCAGAGGAGCAAGAGGAGCACAATATGTGGTCGGGCTGTCGCTCGATATGTCTGTCAAACAATTGACGCTTCTTGTAAGCCCGTTAAATTTACGACGTAATAGTGGGAAGGGTTCCTTGTCAAACCTTTGGGTCCCGTAAAAGAAGCACGAGACAAAACGTGGAGTTGCATGGAAAAGTTGTTGTGCTCTTTTTTTACTTAAGGAAAGTTGTGACAAATATGTACAACTACTACTGTGGCATGGACAGCTTGTTCGAAAGAGACTCTTGACGACTGGTTAAGATCCCTTAAGCTGCCAACAATAGTTAGAAAAGTCAACACGATTTGAAGTTGAGAGCTGTAGGATATGGGACGCACATATTTCAAATTTTGAAGGAAATTCTGTTGAGTGCAACCAAGAACGAGGTATTGTATCGAAATTGTGGCGCTCCCATTTTTTTAAACGATATCCCATGTTATGTCAAAGTAATTCCACTCAACAGGTACTTCAATGCTGCCAGAGATCGAAAGAATTGAAGAAAACTAGATGATCAGAACCAGTTTGTGTACAACGTTACCGTCTCTGTTTAGTTTTTTTTTTCGATAAAGTCTCTCACCGCTAGCCGTGAAAAAAGGAATTACGTACTAATTTCCTTTCTCAAGAAAGTGTTGAGCTCACCTGAAGGGGAGTACAACGACTAGCTAGCGTTGTGAAGGACACGACGTCGGAGAAAAACAGAGTCACACAATCAAATGTCTCCGGTTCAACCGGCTGACCCAGCTTTAGACGTTCTGCCACCTGTCTAAAACAGTGTATTTGTGTGGTGATAAGTACTGGCTGCCTGATGGTTTCGTAAACAGACCTAGGTAACATCCGATAAAGTAGAATGTCACTCTTCTTTTTTTCCTCCGTCAGCTCTTTCATTCGGGCTTGCACCTATTCCAGAGGACTGTTATTTCACCGACTGACAGAGAATGATGACAAAAAGTGCCGCTCACCTCGTCTTCCAGATTGGAAGCATACTGCTCAAGCACATTAAAAACATGGTCCATTAGATTTGATGACCTGAACAAGAAATTTAACCGAATGCTCTACAATCTCAATGAGTAATTTACCGTTTCATATAGTGCAGCTAGACAGAAATGCAATGAACCCGACCACAAAACAACTATAAAGACACTTTTTTCTACGACCGTTTTCTTTCCTTGGGGCATGGACGTTCTCAAATTATGGCTATTTCACCATCTTTGGTGATTTACCTCTACGAATACGAATAGAATAGAATACGTGTACACAATGACACAACCACTTTAGATAGCGTACAGCTGACATGCGTGTTCATTGTGACATGATGACCGTTGTGTATTTAAAAAAAAAAAAAAAACTTGTAACTGACTTATTGTGATTCATGCTTTTGATTAGCGACTTCACTTGATCGCATGACGGTCGCATATCAACTTCCTCACTCCAGCAATCCTTAATCAACAAAGAGAGGCTCGAGTTATATTCGTCTTCGGTTTCGAGTAACGGTCTTATAGGAGAACGGCCTCCGCGCTTTATTTTATACACCAATTCTAAAATAAATCACTCAGTGGCGTAGAGATATGTTCACCTATTAAAACCTACCATCTAAGTCATAATCCTGATTTTCAAGATCCCAAGCCGACTTTTTCGTGATGATCTCCGAACATACAATAGCGAAACTGAAAAAAAGAAACTTAAAGAGTATATTATTTATTCTACAACTGTTGGCCTCCTGTTTGGAACTTGACTTAACAGTCCTTCAAGACATCTTTACGAAATATCGAATGGTATCCAAGACTTTGAATTACATAGTTCCTACCTACCTATAGATATCCCCCTCTTTTGTGGGAAGCAGTAAAGGGTCTCGTATGTGTTCAGGAGCCAGCCAAAGGCTATCTAGAAGAAGATGAACGTGAACGAATAAAAATAGTGAAGACAGGAAGTAGGGTTGAAATGTTGAGGCGTTTTCTTGCAAAGTATTTGTAACAACCCAATAGTTTTTTACGAGCTTTTTAGAGAAACACCTTATCCAGCTTCATTTTTGAAAGTTTTGGAGGACTTATAGTATTCGGGGGATTTGAGGATTCTCATAGGTAGCAGACCAAAGATGGAAAAGCCAAAGATAGCGAATAGTGAAATATCAAAGTAAAAGCAAGGAAAAAGAGGTGAAAAGTAGGAGAAGGTAAATCTTTACAGTATATTGGAAGAACTTCATCGGAGTAGTGTGATTTGTTTTTGTTTGCGAAACGAGCATGCTCCTACAAATACACACATAAGAGAATATAGAGTAGGAAATGACAAAACGATGAATGGGAGAAGAGAAACGAGGGGGAATTTTGTTGAAATAATATTACTGGGATGCCCGTCCACTACTACTGGCTCTACGAAATACACTCCAAATCTATACTATAAGCACTCCTTGTTTTCAAAGTATCCAAAGTGTTTGTGGAAACGTCACAAAAATTATGATGTGCCGGTCCGATTGTGAAAGGCATGATGAAAAAAACAAGCAAATTTTCGGATTCCAAGTTCCTGTTTGGACAACCATCCTTTCCCACTTATTTGTAAGGAAAGCTACCAAAAAATGAAAAGAGCAAAACATTCTCAACTATTCAATTCGTTTTTCTGTGGCTGCCTACGAAAACTAAATTAAGATTAGCTACAATAGTTACGAAACATACATGTACCTTGTTGTTCTCTCATTTCGATAGTCTTGATCGCGTCCATACCGTAGAAAGTGATCTTCACCTTGAAATGAAAAAGCTGCATTTAGAGAAGAACAACGTACACCTTTATAACAACAATTTTCACCTGCCATCTTTCGTCGACCAGACACGTTCCTGAACTGATCCATCCATGTGCTCCAAGAGAGTGATGCAGATGGAATATGCCCTAAGATGAAAAGGGTGCCCTGTCTATACTGTCAAAACTACTTCCGATTTTATTCTTAAGTCCAGAAACACTATAGAATTTGCACACCTCACATAAGTCGCGTATTAATGAATATTTGAAAAACCAATCCATTTGCAGTGAGCCTTTTGCAATAACATCCTAAAAAGCACCATTTGCATAGCTATCTTTAAGCTAATTCTGCTAATTTTACTCTCATGCAAACCTTTAAAGATCCCCTAGCGCAGTATCGCCATACCGACAACATCTGCGGCCCGTCCATACAGAGACCGAAAAACTTACAGAGATTGTCATGATCTACGGTCCGCATCTAGAAGGATAAAGTTCCAAAGAGTTTTGTTTTTTTCGCACTCAACAAAGAAGATTAGCAAAAAAAAGCGTTCAAAGTGAAAAAAGATTAAAGAGAATAGAAACAAAAAAATCTACTAGAATAGAAAGAACCTAGCCATACTCGGAATCGTAGTCCAGTAGCAGCAAATAAACGAGTAATCCAGAAAACAATATTTGCGAGAAGAAAAACAGACTTTCTGTAGGCTTTTACTCACTTTTCTCAGCAACGTACAGTCAGCCGTCCTTAAGACAATCCTGCCAACATGTTTTCGGCAGACCACGGAATCGTCACCAAGCAAATAAAAAGCGTGGCGTAAAGTGTCCTAAATGCTCTTCCTAAAGCTACTACTTGATGAAAAATAAGTAAAGAGTTGCGATATTTACTACACAATCACACTTAATTCCCGTGCTTAGAAATTCTGTGACTCTGTATTTGAGAAAGGATTTTGACCGTAATGGTGTGCCGCATTTTCAAACCTTTGCATGCTGGAGCGATGTGATTCAATGTTTTGTTTACATAACTCTATTCACACTGTCCGTAACTCGACAGGATTTTCTTTTCGGTGGTTTTTGTGAGAATTAGATTACTCAGTAAAACTTAATGTGTCCCAGAACTTTGTCACATGCTGGTATTCTAAATATTTAAGTAAATAGAAGTAAGGTTGCGTCTATGAAGTATACTCTGGGGGATCGTTCAGCTACGTGACATTGCATCAGAAAAGAGACGTTCCTGAGACAGCTGAATGGGTAGAGAAAAGGTAAATCATGATTCCTATCTACGTATCCGCATTGGGAATTAATAGTTGATTAAATCCGCTAATGGTACCCTCCAAGAATGTCACCGGCAGTAAAAATACCTTTTTGGAGTCGATTGTCAACTTAGTGCTCGTGGTTATTGTGCTCTGAAGAGATCGAGAGCTCTGGACTGTGCTCTGAAACAGTGACAAGGAATAAAACAATATCAACACCAACGGCATTCTAGCACAACACCTTGACGTTAGGCTTCATAAGTGTGATAAAAGATATTTGCCATAAAGCATTCAAGCGCTGTTCTTCTCGTCTTTGGAACCTAAACTCAACAGAAATAAGTTGACCAATCAGAAAGTATCCGATAATAAGGTTTGTAAAGGGATTACACAACATTAATCACCAATGTTTAAGTGAATGAAAAGTGGAGTAGAAGAAACCGGTACAATTTCTTGCCACGTAAAATCACATTACAGCATTATCACAACATCAGATTCAAGAATAGAAGTAGGTAGAATGCGTCACGTGAAAAGTGCATCACTCAGTAACAACATATGCGGCTCTTTCAGCGTTGGGTCTGTATTACCCTACTTGGAAACTGGTAATCAAATCACCTAATTATGAAGAGGACTGCCGCTGTAATAATGGCGGCTGGCACTATAACTGACGCGATAGTGATAGCGAGGTACTGCTCAACAAATGATGGGGGGCAAGCACTCCTGAAACAGCAAAAGATTGTTTGAAAAACAGTATAGAAATATTTTTCCGGAGAACAAATAATATCTTAAAAATGGTGGCAATTTTTTAGAAACACTTGTTGTGCTTGAACTCGCCCATCGTAATCACATTGTGGCCGATTCGAAGGTGGTGATCCACCATGCATAGCCCAAATCACACTTCGCGGTTGTATATCTTGGATCTATAATGAAGAAGTTAGGATGTTGAAGAAGTAGAAATGAGAGTTTCCACAATTCTAACCACTCCTGCGCTATTGTTGTTTAACTGCTCCATAACCTTCATCAAAATTATTTGTTGATCAGACGCGTCCAGTCCGTACACAAGAAACACAGGATCTCTCGTGGAGTTCTCGTTGATAATTACAGTACCGGAGAAACCTTCAAGGATAAAGTCGCTACAAAATCTAAGATGTATAAGATTGAGTATAACTTAGGTTTTGCTAACGTAATGCTACTTTTTAAAGCCTTTGGTATTAAATTCACCTTCAAAACTTCCTTTCGAGAACTGTGCGAGTTCGGACCCCTTAGGATTTGAAATACCTGCAGCAATCGACTTGTTCAAAGTGAATGCGTACAGCAACAACGCATCAGCTAACTCTCCCACTTGAGATGTACTCTAAAAAGGAGTCTACTTCAAGTCAAACCAAAAGAACCGGTAAATCTTCGAATGTAAGAGAAGGGGTAGAATATAAGGTATCTAACCGGATCGATGGTAGTACAATCCGAGCAATTAAAAGGCGGTTGCAGCATCTTTGCTTTAACATCAGCAGCGAACTCAGCTGAAGCATTGAGCGGCTGGCTGTCGATCTAGAAAGAGCAGTTGATTTTTTTTTTTATTTTAAAGGAATAATATCTATATCTATATTGATCAGAAACGTTCCATCTTTTGCATCTACTCGTCTGAAAGATAAAATATCATGTAGAGGGATAGAGCAACGCTGCGTAAGCATAGCAAAAATTTGAAATCAGTCACCACTCTGTATTCTTTCATCAAAATAACACTCTTTAATTTTCCAAAACAGACAAGCAGAGTAAAAAAAATGAATATGTGTTAAAATATTATCAGCAAACAAAGATAGTTTCTACGAAAGTTGGTTTTAGGCATGTCACCAACACATTAGTGTATGACACTATTGCTTTAGTAGTTTCAAAAGCTATATAGAAGCATACGAAAACGAAAAAATCACCGACCACAAAGAACTTCCTAGCTGCTTTTAACGCGATGTTGTCCTTGCCATCTGGTGTTGCGCTTGTGCTCTTCCATGTTTCACCTACAAGCAGATTCATGTTTGTTATAATCCGTTCACCCTCTTTACCACAGAGAGGAACTACTTAGCACTTAACATTTGATTTATTCTTCTCTAACGACAGAAATAGCAAAGTTCTTATTCTCCGTGTACGCATATGCGTTTCACAACTGTAGGAACCGGCAGCTGCGGAGAAAAATTTTGTGGGATTTTTTTTTCAATGTTGTCATGTCACAAGAAAGTGATTTTGCTATGTTGCGTCTTTGGCAAGCTGCAAAATAAAAGAGGAACTCACCAAAACCCAATTTTCGTGATTCCAACAATAGCCATACGTACTCATCTGTGTCCATGCCCTCTTCTGCAATAGCGATAAACAGATTTCTTCGGGCTTCGTTCGACTCCAAGCATACCACCGTTACTGGAAGCATTGCAGTGTACTCTCCTCAAGTTTAGTTATGGAAGATTGAGTTTCTGTAATGTGCGGTGGCTTGTAACTAATGTTTTTGCTCAAGCGCATGGAATTTTCCTGTCATAGAACTCATTTGGGCGCTCGATTCAGAACTGCTATCAGCAGCTTTCAATCGCACTGCTGCTGTGTATCAATCTGCTCAGACATTCGTGGTAGATACTTAGATGGACCTTCACACATGGTCATCTAAGATGTGCTGAAGTTTCGCCAGTGATGTTGACGAGCTTGAGCCCTATCCAGCTGAGCTCACAGCTCATCCATTCGTACAGCGAACACACCACCCACCTTTGTGGCGACTGGTATCGAAGGCATATAACATCTCCTAGGATCCACTCTAGCGCTTTTTTAGTCGATTTATCGTCGATTCTTCTCATAGTGTGACCAGTATATCTATGTCTTGCTCTCCATATGTATTCCGTTTGGTTGTGAAGACAGGACATTTATCTTAAGTCGGAGACAGGCTAAGTGTTGTGTGGGCCGGTTAAACTTCAAAAGACATCTCTCAAGAGCTCTATGAGTACTAACTGGTTTCTTTGATGTGGAAGAAGTATCTGTCCATTTCTCCGCTGCTTCATAGAGCACTGAAAGTGCTATCGAGTCGAACAGATGGGCATGAAGATCTTGGTCCGTCAGCTGCTATGTGGCTTCGCTAACTGCGAATGCTGTCCACGCTGCTCTCATCCTTCTATTCACTTCCTACTTGATGTTGTTCTCCATATTCAGTCGTGGGATGTAAAGAGAGAAGTCCCAGATTGGGACCCAAGATGTTCTTCTCCGTCCTCGCAGTATACGTCCTTCACGAACTGTGTCTTCTTTCTATTCATCCGCAATCCTCTTCTTTTCCTTGTTTCGTATAGTTATTTGAGCATCGTCTCTGCTCCGTTGGTACTTCTTGGAAAGAGAACGATTTTCATTTTTTTTTCATTTTCAAAGCGAAAGGTTGAGAGCAGTCTTCCATCAACACGTATATCCCTTTTTTCCCAAGCAAGTGATTTCATTATCCACTGTAACGCAACCGTGAACAGCTCCGGCAATATAGTATGGCCTTGTCGTACCTCCTTTCCAAAGGGTATGATGAGGGGAAAGTGGGAGGGAGGGGCGGGAACGAAAGGTGGGGGGAGTGGAAAAGCCATTTTGTAGCGGTGCATCGATTGTAGCAATGGATCGTAATGTCCTCACATATAACGTCTCCGCTTTTATCGGTCGCCAGGACTGCATTCGTGCATGGTCCGATGGGTGGGTTGTCTTCTGTCGAAGGTTTTCTTATAGTCGTCGAAGGGGAAGGGTGATATTCTTCGGCAAACCTGTATGACCCTCAACATGGTCTGGATTTGGTCCATGCAGCTGAAACCCTGAAGGAGTCGGCTTGCTCTTGAGATTGAGCTTCATATAGCGTCCTGCGCTTGAGAAGGATCTTGGTGAATACTTTGTACAAGACGCTCAGCATGCATATTGGACGGTAGTTTTGAAGGTTTTCTCGGTCACTTTTTCAACAGATAAGAACAGTTTGTGAGGTCGTCCACTGATCTGGGATCCTCTGCTTCTGATACTATGTGCGCAGCCACAATCGCATGAAGCGAATGAGCACCACTCCGAAGAATGTCTGTACATATTAAATCAGGTCCAAGGACTGTACCAAGTTTCATACTCTTGTTCGCGACTCGCATTTCCAGAGGGAAAACCAGTGGTGGAGATTCAGTGGGGATGGTTGGGCTTGACCCAAGAGTTGACGAACGGAAGAGGTTCAGGTAGGTTCAGGTAGTTCCCTTGTAATTATTTCTCTCTCACGACGAGAATAGATGCGAATCCCGTCTTCACTCACCAGGACTGTTAGCGGAATGTCATTGTTGTGTGTTCGCTGGGGTCCCTGCGGCGCTTCTTTAGACTTGTCCTTCTTCGTGGTGCTTCCAGAATTTGCTTTTGCCTATGTTTCGAAAGATCTCCCTGCAAAGTTTGACAGCAGCTAGCGTTTGGAACTAACAGCTCGATGTGCGATGCATTTGGATCATGCCTCAAAGTACTTTTTCGAGACTGAACACCCCACTCCACTGAGAGTCCTCCTCAAACGTTTGGGCCCTCCTTCATGCGGTAAATTTGTCAGCAAATTCTCAAACAGAGCTCGCTAATTCCACTCTAGCGTAACATCTGGCTTCACCTCGGCAGGACTCAGGTGATTTTCGCCCGACTAAGCCGGCATAGATAATAATGTTGTTTTAGGCAACAAAAGCATGCACCAAAAGTAATGCGCTGTCACTTTTCGTTGAACGTCGACTGAGATTAGAGCGAACGAAGTGGACAAAAATGCCAGACCGACCAAACATGATTAAATGATGTGCTAATTTCGTTAGAGAAAGACACAGAGACTGCTGTTGCAGGCAGTATAAACAACATAAAAGGAGACGCCTATGCACCTAAGTGCAAATAGAAGACGACAATAATAATCAAAAATAAGTTGAAAAAGTGTTCAAAAGCAGACTAATCAGGTAGCAGCCTTCAGAGAACTAAGCTTTCAGACTAATCTACGACTACTCATGCAATACAATTCGTTGACAATAGTTGAAATGAATTTAATAACTTACTTCGTGAGACTTCCTTAAGGGATCTAAGCACATTTTTGAAAGTGTCATTGGTGAAGTTCCGCAACTGACGAAGGTATGTTATGGTCATGTTTTGGTTGTCATCAATAAGACTCTAGAATGATTGAATTTTCAATAACAGTAATTAAACACCGGAAAAAAGATTCAAAATGCCTCTAGGTCAGAAATTATAAGTGAACATCGCGGTACGAGATCACTTCTTGTTGCGTAGTACACAACCGCTATTTCTTGCCATTGATATCTTTCGAATAGCCTCGTGAGAGTTTTTGCTTGGCTGAAAAACGACTAAGAGATACAACTCTGATTGTATTTCCCAATAAATGAACAGGCAGAACGTGAGGCAATTGTTAAAATGTGCATCTGCAATACAAAACAACGCAAATGACAGACTTGAGAGAGCTCCACGTAGACGCCATGATTGTCGGATACTCGTCATTATTCAGCAAATCCGAAGAGAACATTCCACCCCATATCACAATCGGTAAGTCATAGTACCTAGCCACAGTGCCAGAGATCATAGCAGCTGCAAACGAAACACACCTAATATTTCCACTTTAGTCTGAAAAAACGTAATCTCGGATGAGAAAAAGGGATACAGACACATACATCCAGAGCAAGCTGGGCCTAAAACCACATTAGCTCCACTTTCCACCCAGTTTACCAACGCTCCAGCATCAGTGGATTCGACACAATCGCCCATAACCCATGTCAGACTGTAACAGTTGCTCTGAGTTCCTCACAAGACGAAAAAAAAAGCATAACATGAAGAAAACTGAGAAAATCATATTTCATGTAGATGAAAAATCGACTAAATCTCCAAGTCACTTTCAAAATAGAATCTAATTCGCTTTTGATGTATTAGGCTAACATTTTACTGCATGTGAAAAATAAATAATACGTGCAAAGCTCTCTGTGTGCCTCCAAGATCTCCCAATACAATCTTTTCATATCATCATCACGGTAATTCAGTTTAGATTGAAATCCTCAATGAAGTCTGGCTTACTGTGAAGAACCACATCGAGAACATCAGAAAAGAGATTAATGACGCGTTTAAAATATGTATTCAAAAAATGGTGTAGAAATATTGTAAAAATGGTGAATTATTTTAGTTGTAGAAAAGCCGGAAAATAGTTAAAAAGTTACTTTACTTCAATGTGTCGTAGCCGGGCAGTATTCCATCCCGTTGAATCCTGTCCCAAGCTACAGCTACTGCGCCAGCCGTTGTTTTCCATCCAATGAGCTGAAAAACAGGTGATCAGTGAATGAGACCCAATACCTTTATGGTCAGAATTCACAACAAAAATATGTACAAAACAAAGTTGAGAGCCATATTTTTGTTAAGGAAAAAGAAAAAAAAAGCGAAACGTACCCCTGTAAGACTTTCATCATTGTAAGCGCATAGAAGACCAACGCTGAGGATCTGGAATTATGGTGATTGGAATGATTATGGTAGTAAGTCATTTATAAATATTTATAGATCAAGGTGGGACCATGGCGAACTGCAGAGATAGGTGCCGGTAGCGAGGATCCTTACACGATCCCAACCGCTACGCTCTACCGCTTTGAACGCAGCCGCCTCCGAAACTGTCCGTGCTTAATGTCGTTGTGACCCAACTGTACATCTACAATTTTGAAAACTGTGAGAATAGTTTTAGCTACTTGGTTTTCTACTCGGATTTCGTCTAGTTATGACTAGACTTGTGGCGCAGTTGCGTAAGTTGTTGCGCTTGCGCTGGAACCAACATCTAATCTAATCAGTTCTAATCAGTTGCGGGGTTGAGCGAGCGCTCCATGGCTGCGCGTCAAAACTTAAGCGCAATTGCACCACAAATCACGTCGCATCTACCCAACATATAGTCGCACGAAAACGACGTGAAGCTTGGTGCAGTTGTGTGAGCACTCAGTGGCACCCTTATTTCTCGAAGTAAATAATTAAATCAATCGGGGCCCTAAGGCCTATTCATTAGTCTTAGAGGATCTATGACATGTAAGTTAAAGTTACTAGGAGAAAAAAGTAAGTTAGAGCGTCGAGAAATAAGGACACCGCTGGATCTTCCTACCTCCGACTACATTTTTTACGAAGCCATCGTGCAAACACTTGTTCAATTCAGGCTGAGCAAGTTTGTTTATGTTCTACATTTCATTTTCTACAAAAATTAACAAATTTACCTTTGATTGGCTTATTGCAATAATATGAACAAGATGGGCGATGAAACACCACATGATATCCACGAAGAGTCAACAAAGGTAAGGTCGTCTCGCATTTTGTCATGCAGGACTTCTGTTAATTGATTGTTTGAAACCTGTAAATAAGGTTGCTAGTAGAACACTATGGTTTTAAATGTCATCCATTTCAAAGACTAGATTTGTTGCACCACGAGATAACATACAGATTAAAGTGACTCTGAAGTCAGTTAAGATATTTGAAAATTCAAACGAGTGCTGTAAGAAAGGTCACCCAACGCTACATCAGGGCTTGATAATAGGCGTATTTTCGATAGAATGTTGGAGAACCCCTTAATGCTATTGAATAATGAGAATATCTTCTAGGAAAAGCTTCCGAAATGTTAACAAGTCTACGAAGGACAGCGTTGGCGCGAATCTGCTGGATAGTAAGCCATTACATGAATGAACTTTGAAGATGTTCTAGCTACTACATGAACACAACTCGCCACAATGTCAGCTCAAAATGGGTTGAAACCCAGCAAATTTGGTCAAGTTGGTGTGACGAGGGTCCTTCGTCCGTATATTCTACGAAAGAGCCTAAATAGAGAGAAGAGCCTCAAGTACACTACGAAAGCCATACCTGGCTAGCGTTTCGTTCCTTCTATTTAATACGATGTGCACAGTACTAAGATGAGTAAAAATTATATAAACTTCAAGGCGCCTAAAGCATCGTGCAGCTACGTAGGCAACTGCTTTCGAAGTGACACGGTGGAACATTACTCAACTTTCCAGTCCAACTGGAGCTAACGAAGGTCCCACCATGATCGCAATTGTTTCATTGGGATTGTGCAAAACTTCAAGCCATTTTGACCTGACAATGTGGCGAGTTGTGTTCATGTAGTAGCTATAGCTGGGTCAAGACGACATGAGGCCCGGACAGTTGCGCAAGCGACTTCGGTCGAAGCGATGCGGTACAGACAGCGGTTAGAATCGAGGTGGGACCATTGCGACCTGCAGCGAGGATCGCGAGGATCCTTCCTTACAACCGCTACGCTCCACCACGCCGCTTCGAGCGCAGCCGCTAGGGCAACTGTCCGTGTCTGATGTCGTTTTGATCCGACTGTAGAACATGTTCAAGATACCTTCTCTACTTTACTGTGCTTCTACAAACACAAAAGCTAACAATAGACCACTGTGCAAATCATGACCTTCCCTTTTTTAAGCTACTCTTCATGGTTACTATAATCTCTGACAAGTACACGGAAATCAACGTTAATCAATAAACTTTTATTGACGGTGAAAGTGACGACATCCAGCAGTAGTCTTGCAGTTTTGGGATATACTTTGTATCAAAATCATTGATAGTGTGTATTACGGCAAATGGCGTACGTTAAGGTGTCAGCGAAGCTTTGCATTGTGCTTTTCATAGAAATACTGTGGAGGTCGGCGTGAAGGGACATTCCGGCACCTTAACTCCGATTGGTGGGAGGAGGAAGGGTATAATGACTCTACATCTGCGAGCGATTCGAAACGGTTTGCACCGTATTACACCACAGATGAAATAGTTTTCACCGAAGTACAACTATCTATCCTGATACTGACAAAAAAGATGCTTTACTAATTTATCGGTATTGTTCATATTTTGAAGCGTGAAAGTTCCTTCTCTCTATACATATTGACTGCAATTTGTCCGTTATAAATGTTAAGCAAGAGCCAAGACTGTTAACACTCTTTATTCCAGCTAAAATTTAGGCGTTGTCCGTCCGTCAGAGCCTGGAAAGTCAGAGCATTTGTAACATGCCCTCTCAAATCATCCAGACAAGTTATCATCCCATAAGAGATCACATCTGAAACAAGGAAACAAAAGAACCCAAACCATGTTTAGCTAAGTGAGCCCGTTGCCGTGATGTCAGCGGATCAACGCGTGATGGAATCGGATCGAATAAAAACTAATTAAGGTGTATCCTCATATTATCCGGGGGGCGGTCGTTAGGTACCCACAGCTTCGGCGACAACTTATTCTTAGGGGAACTGACTGGCAACGGTGATCGTTAAAGATCCATCTGATCAGAACTCGGGAAGGTCTTGGTACAGACCAGCAAGCTCATTGGTCACTGTTGTGTTCATGCTTTGGTTCGTATACTCTTCATGTTCATAGTTTAGTTCACCTACTCTTAGGTTCACACTTGTGTTTAGTCACGTGCCCACTGCCTGCGTCATAACTTAGGGGCAGCGTATCTCGAATTTAACGTGGTGAGGGAATCCGAAAGTATACCTAGAGATGGAGTTGTGGATTGGAGGAGGGTAGGGGTGGTTACACTCATCTTTCCCTTATTATCGTAAGAAATAAATGGAATATCTCATAAATTGAACGTTATATATGAAGCAACAAAATATTTGGTAATAGATGTATTGCAATTGAATTCAGAGTCTCGAGGAGATGGATGGGGATATTTTGCTGACATCGTCTTCTGCAAAATTGATGGAATGTACGGCTGGCGCGCTCTAGCGTCACGAGGGATGACGTGAGGCAGCCGCCAGAACAAAACCTGATTTCGCGGTGATTCGGCGCCTTGTCTCAAACATGCCCTACCAAACGTTTCTCTCGCCAAACCTCAAGAGTTCTTAGCTCGATTGCACATACGGCGACATACCACTTCATGTTACTTTATAAGAAACCTACTTTTGACTGAGCAGCTCCTCTTGGTACTTTCTTTTTATCACTCCGGCAAGCCCTTCTACAATAGGGACGTATGTGCAGTTTTCTGGAAGAGACTTCTAATCTATTTTGGGTCTTAGTTGGTATTTCCTGAATACAGTCAATTAGATTTCACGAGAAAAAAATTCTACAGTTGCAATGGGATGCATCCAATTCTATAAAGAGGAAACGTAACGAAAGTACGCCAGAAACTAATTTTGTGTCGGTACTCTTTTAATAAACCATAGCAGCATCTACAAACTTATTTTTAGTAGTTTTGGAAGGACGTAAAGCATGGGCACACAACCGCCGTTACTAAGCAGGCATTGACCCGCATAACTTCCTCGACCCTAACACATTAGATTATTTAGTTTTGGAGTCGTTTATTTAGTTTATTTAGAGTCATTTGGAGATAGAAATCTTTGTTGAAACTGCGCTGAACTGCCAAATTATCTTGAACTCAACTTCCCTAAATTCCCTAAATCGGCAACAAATGATATTTTGCGGCGCCTTCATAGATATAATCGTAGAATATAGTGTTTTCGTAATGTACACTGCAGCCATTTCGATCGACGCCATACAGTAAGCCGTGATTGGCGCCAACTTGCAAGATTCATCTTGCTCCTTTTGTGATGTGGTGTGTTGTTCCTGTTTTTCACTTCTAATTTTTTGTTTTTTTCACTTCACGACGTGAATTTCAAAGAACTGATGGAGGCTAGTGTTCTCTAGAAGATATCTGCAGAATCCTCATGTTTGAGTCGTTTGTCACGTGGTCCGTTCTGGATTTCTATGTTCCCGTTCTTTTCGGATGCTAGATATATTTACTTTATTAGTTCTTATTCTTTTTTCTTGCAGCTGAATTGCTCGTTCTAGGTAAAATGAGTGCTTATCAGCCTCATATTATTGCTGCTCCAAATGAGCATAAAATTCCGTTCCCAGTCCATGTCAGTCTCTCCAAAGTTCAGGTTAGCAGGATTTCATATTTCGAGTTTTGCAGTGCTGTCTCCCTCAATTCTGTTTCGGTTTTGTTTTTTCAGTTTTGTAAGGAGTATGGCTCGCGACTTTTAGCTGCCTCAGGATGGGATGGAACTGTACATATTTACACCCTTGGAAATAATGGGCATTCCGAGGAAAAACGATACTACTACCACGGCAAACCCGTTTTAGCGTTCACTTTCACGGTGAGTGAGTAGAAAATGTGTTAATTCAAAAGAGGGAAATAAAACTCAATAGATGAATTATATCGAATCAATGAATATATCGATGAGTTTATGGTGATGTCGAAATTTGAGCTTGGCAAAGGAGAGAGTTCCTCTTAAGAGACAGTGGTGGATATTTGAAGCGATAGTGTTTCCGAAACTTCGATCCAATTTGCAGGGTGGAAGCAGAATAGCAAGCGCTGGACTTGATCAAATTGTGAAATTGGTCGACATTGAGACAGGAAGGGGTCAGTTTTTACTTCTTAGGACACGTTTTTGTGGATATTGGATGCTTTGAATAAAGCTGTCTTGGAAGACTTTGTGAAAGAAAGTCCTTAGTTTTAGAACTCAATATGGGAGCGCACAGTAATGGAATTCGGTGCATGGAATACAACGATCAGGGTGGCATTGTTGTTACAGGAAGTTGGGACTCAACAGTGAAGGTTTGTTCGTTTTCAGTTTTGTTATTTGCTCCGGGCTTTTCAACTCCTGGAAGGAACTTTTGGTTCTCTTTTCAGATCATTAATCCTCTGATTCCGTTTCATAATTTTGTGGTTAGATGCCGCACCGGCGTTAGTTATATGGTCTAGATTCAAGAGATGGGGCTAGAGTATAAATCCTACGTAGGGTGCAGACGTTGCTCAGAACTTTCTATCCCTGCATAATTACAAGTAAAGAAGAGAAATTTTCTGTTTCGAAAGTGCTGTGGAATCGGGGAGGGGAAGGGGGATTATTTTCATTCAGGTGTAATCCCTTTCCTAGGTTTGTTAATACGTAGCAATTAATAAAACGTACTCTAAGAAGGAAAATTGCTAGCAGCAATCTATTGCAGGCTTTTATCGCAGCTATGTGTAAGATTCACGGGTTGTGCAAGTTAATCTTTCCGCAGCAGAGAAAGACAGTCCATCCTCTGAATCCACCTGCGTGTCGGTCCACGAAACAGACCGTTTTGGTCCGCGTTTAACTCATACCCACCTTCGGTTTAATAGCGAACTTGTTTTTGTTCTGAGACCCAGGTGCATCTCGTAATCTCGTGATTGTCCCGTTGTGATTCCTTGACTGAGGGAGATCTGTCATCAGAGATTTTCTTTCTCTCATAAATAGGTCCATTTTTCTCTTTCTAGTCACCTTTTGTTTGGAAAGTTCATCGCAAACTTTGAAAAGCAAAAGCTGACCTCTTGTAATCGCTTGTGATGATCTAGAGCTTCCTACCATTCAAGAAAGTTAGAAGAGCAAGCTCCATGGGTTTCTCTCACAAAAAGCGCGTCGATTTTTCGAGATTTTATAATGTTTTTTTTTGTGATTTTTTCTTCGAAACATCTTGTTAATCCTGACGATCGCTTGTCATGAAACGATGTTGATATTGATGACTTTATAAAACTGACAACGATTGATGGATTAGATTCTGTTTAAAAATATTGCGGGGGAAACACGCAATTCTCCTTTGGCACATCTTTGATTTTCTCTCTTATTTACGGTACCGCTGAATCATTTGTTATCCGAATAGTTTGCAGTTGTTTGAATTTCTCTTAAATAATAAAAAATCACACATTGGATAGTTACTGGTTAGAAATGAAATAGTGGGATCGAATTGTTCAGAGGACTCGCCTCACCGGATTATGTACGAACCACTTCGTAGTTTCCGTTGGATTCTTTGAATGTTCGCAAAGCAAAATACTCGAGTTATTTGAAAATTCGGTATGGGAGCTAACTAAAAAAATTTAAGCGATAAAATAAGGCGTGTTTACCAAACATTTGGCGGCTAGACCGCAGAAGTTTATTACTTGTCTTCAAAAGTTCGAAAGTTTCTTGACGCTTGTCAGAATTGTGACCAGCAAATGTACAAGTCTTAGGTGGCAAATTTGCACTGCCTCCACAGTAAAAGTACGTCGATGTCAAAAATATCGACGACTGCCAGGAGAACATCGTCCACATGGTACTTATTAGACATATTTGAGATTCTGATCCTCAAATACTTCCAAAGACAAGCCTTTATCGCGGTACACTGAGTAATGAGTATATTTGCCACGAAAACGGCATGAAATTTTTATTGCTGGATTTTTCTCGTTTGCTTCCATTTTCGTTGACTAGGGTAGTGTTCGTTCTTCGTCGCCATGTCGCCAGTTACCAATGTGAGTGTACGGAGATAGTGCAGCATAGTTAGTTACGAAACAAAACAGCTTAATCATCCAAGTTTAAAGAATGCATGATCGGCGTAGAATGTGTAGGTGGGACTTCATTTTGGACTGACGGATAATTTTACAAATTTACGTTCTACATTATAGTAAATGACATTCAGCTTTTCCAAAAGAAAAAAAAAGTCGAAAAAATTGAATGTTCCGAAAATTCCTTGAACAATATCACTCTTGTTATCACTCAGAGTTTTATTTTTTTCAATTTTCCTACCATAGATTGTTTAAGCTACAATTACATTTAGATATGGGATGCTCGTGCTACGGCTCCTGGTGGTCCTTTGAAGAGCGTAGGTGTTGGAGACCGCGTTTATGCACTTGATGTTCTCGGTGACAAAATAGTGGTGGGAACCCGTGATAGGTAAAAATCTTAAACTTCCTTCTTTGATCCCTCTTGAATGTATTGAATCTTATAAGCTAGAGAAAATTCAGAAGTTTTGAATTTCTGTTCACTCCATCTTCCCTTACTTGCATTATATGCGATTTTCCATTTTAGGAAGATCCAGTTATTTGACATGCGCAATCTTGCCACTCCTGAACAAGTGCGGGATAGTCCACTCAAAGTAAGAAGTCGATTGGAACGTCATTCTCATTGTTGTGGATTGCAGTCGTTGCTTTTGGAGCAAATAATTTGGCATAGGAGATATTTGAATGTTTTACTTACAGTACCAAACTCGTTGTGCTGCCTTCTTCCCGACCGGCGATGCATTTGTGGTTTCATCAATCGAAGGGCGTGTTGCCATCGAATATGTTGATCCTTCACCTGAGGAACAAAAGAAGAAATATGCTTTCAAGTGTCATAGGTTAGTATCTCCAACCCTTGCCTTTATTTTTCTTGTCGTTCATTTTGATATGATTTTACAATGCCGTACTTGTCTCTTCGGTCTTAATGAAGTGCTGTGTTAATGATAATGTGTTCATTGGATTCTAAAGCTGTTTACAGGAGCAAAGAAGACGGTGTAGAATGCATATATCCTGTTAATGCGCTTGCGTTCCATCCTATTAATGGCACCTTTGCTACTGGAGGTAGGTTTTCTTCTGGAGAATTCTGGGGGGTTTTTCTAACCAAACGGTTGGTGTTGCATTACACATTGTTTCCTTATGAATTGTGTTTGTTTCCTTATGAATTGAATATGACAGTTCCTTATGAATGGTTTTCATTGCACATATCTATATCGCTTACAATAGTTTCCTAGTATTATTAATATTATCTAACTGTTAAAGATAGTTTACTATCTTTAACGGTTAGATAATCGTACGAACCCTTAATATCTGTACAAGACATTCGACGACAACACTTCGAGAGTTCACAGATTTCATTGAGTTTGCTCTGAGGTATTACATCTTGCTTATGTAACTCTGTAATACTTCTTTTAGTCAATTAATGTTAAAGACAGTGGGACTTTCTTTTCTGACTTTCTTCTTTATTCTCCTTTTTTCAACCAAAACTTAGCTATAGAACTGAAATTTTCTTCTGAGTATCATGAGTTGACTGAAGAGCCTGTTGGCCACATTATACCATGCTTTCTGGCCCGTTTTACCTGTTCTGTTATTCTGTCTTTTGCCATAGTCCAGTTTGGAGATTAGTGTAAGTATGGTCTATCTGATTGTTTTTCCTCAGGGTCTGATGCGATGGTTAATTTGTGGGATCCTTTCAATAGAAAGAGGCTGGTACAACTTCACAGGTGCGAAATCACTAAAATAATTAGTACTTTTCAGTTTTATTCTGTAGGGAATAATTGACGTGGAGCGATTTTAGGTTCCAAACGACAATAGTTTCACTCTCGTTCAATTACGATGGGTCACAGCTTGCTATTGCCTCGTCGTTCAGCTTCGAATATGAGCCTGCTCCTAACCCTTTACCGGAGAATACTGTTACAGTAAGGCATATCAGCGATGCCGAGAGTAAACCTAAGTAGAATAGCATCTTCTTGTTTCTGTTCTTCGCAAAATGTCCTTTGTAAATTTCACTTCTCACTCGTTTTTCAGTCCCTGTTTCGACACTCGAGTAAAATTAGTTAATCTCGTGGATTCTTCAGATGTTTTTGCCTCTACTGATCTCTTAGCTCGTATTAATCCCGATATTTTCCGTCTGCTTCGTATTCTAAATAAACGTGGTTGAAGCAGAAGTGTTCATCGTATCATGAGATAACATATGCTGAGAATAAAATTAACGATTTGGAAAAGAATGAGGAAGACCATGTCGAGTGCATCGAATATTTTGGTCCAATAGAGGCGAAGGTTTTCTCGAGTTCGGATGCGTTCGATTTCAGTACAGAGTTCCTGAATTGTGTTGTCTTGGTTTTGGCTAATTTGGTATAATTTTTTTGTTCATGAAATAATTGTTTTTGCCATTCCTCGATCTTTCGGTATGGTACATTTATAATTTTTTTTCTAGTTTAACTGCTTATCGCGTTGTTTTCCTATGCAGACCGGTATGGCCTCTGACAAATTCAATAGTGGTGCACATTCATTCGCTCAGTGCCCAGCACCTATTGCTACCTATTACTACTCCCAGGTATCGTTAAAGGCTAAATCAACGCTCCTTAACGTTAATGTCAGTGAGAAACATGAGCACGCAAAACGCATAGTGAGCTAACAGTGGAAAAGTAAAATGGGGAGTCAGTTAGCCATTATCTAAACTCAATCTTTTGAATCACTGTATCCTTTATTTAGTGTAATTTTGCCTCTCACTGAGCTTGTAAATGCAAGAGTTTTGTCATATATTTGTTTGGATTTTACCATGAGTTTTTACAGTTTTACTAACGTCGGAAAAGATTGACAAACCATCAGTGTTTCTTCCATCTCATCGAAAGCTCGTTGTTTCTCATGCCATTCGCGAGATGATATCAGTGTTCGTATACCGAGTTTGTTAGGCTAAATAATGTTTTGTGAAATTTGAAAGCTCGTCGTCATTGATGTATTGCGATTAACCTCGCTTCCATTCCATTCTTCTTTTGTCATTCGAGCCGGTGGAAGTACTTGTCTTGTGAGGATACGGTGATGAGCCACCAGTAGCACAACCGTCACCAATACTCCAATACAACAAAGCAAAATCTCGGCCAAAACATATTTTGCTGAACAAAATTATAGTTGTGAATATACGATGTACAAAAGTAACTATTCGTGGTTATCGAACCGAAGCGATCAAAGTATAGCCAGGTCAAAACGACCTGAAAATCGCTGGATCTGCGCAAGCGGTTACACTCGTAGAGGTTCGGTGGAGCGGTTAGGATTGCGGGGGACGCTTACTAGCACAACTAGTCGCTGCAGTTCGCGATCGTGATCCCATCCCGATCCCAACCGCTGGCTCCATCGCATCGCTTCGGGCGCAGCCGTTTTTGCAACTGCACCGAGCTTCATGTGGTTTTGACCTGACTGTAGCAGCACTTGTTGAGCTGGGAACCGAACTACGGCATGACTGAAACAGGCACCGTGCTACGCAATGTTGGCGAGGTCATGTCCGACCCAAGAATTTTTATTCTCTATCTATTTCATCTATTTTCTGTTGCACTATTACTCTCAATGACACCTATTAGTTCTACCATAAATTGTGTTGGACTCATATTTTCTTACAATGTTTGCTAATTGACGTAATCAGAGTTGTGTGTAAGGACAAGCCACTAAAATGTCTCTGCAGCACTGCAACCCACAAAACCTACGTTCCAATGCTTCATATTTGTAAGCGGTGCACGACCAAAAGATCAGTTGTGATGGAGGCTGTACAATCTCAGGTGAAGAAACGAGTTTAGTGTAAGCACTCCTCCATCTTACTTGTTCGCTTGCTTAGATGGCTCATGTGTACACTGATAGTGGTCCCAAAATAGTTTCCATTCGTTTTTTCTTTTAAAGTAGTCATCAAACAGGTTTCTAATTTACGTGGATGACTTTGACGTGGTTCTGTAGCCCTATCCTGCACAGCTCTCTTACGGTCCACCCGTCCGAACACATCAGCCTCTTCCGTCGATCGTATCGCTGGAGGAAGTTTTTGCATGTTTTGATATCAAATATAGTGTTCTTTGAGTAGATTTTTCGTTGATTTCACACAGTGTGGTTTTCCTTTTGATACACATTCCGCTGGGACCCTCGTTGGGACATTTCTCTCATATCAGAGATGCTAAGGCCGGCTAGGTGTTGCGTGCGCAGGTTGAACTTCAAAAACATCTCTCGAGGGCTCTGTGCATAGTGAGTAGCTTCCTGGACGTGGCAGCGGTGTCTGCCCACGCCTCCACTGCGTAATAGCGTCGGAAGAACTGTCGAGTCGAACAGTTGGGCACGGAAATCTTGGTCCGTCAGTTAGTCCGAAGCTTCCCTGGCGGGTGCGAATGGTGCCCACGCTGCTCTCATCCTTCCATTCAGTTCTTCCTTTAAGCCGTTCTCCATATTCACAGAACGTCCGAGGTATACGCGTTTCCACGATTTGACAGCTTTCGAGTTCTACTCCTGCGTCCCCACAGCAGACGTTCTTAATGAACTGTGTCTTCCTTCTGTTTATTCGCAATCCTATTATCTTCCTTGCTTTTTCAAAACTTTGAGCTTCGTCTCTGCTTCATTGGTGCTTCTCGAAAAGAGTTTGATGTCGTCTGCAGAACGAGGGGATTGAGAGGACATTCCATTAAAATATATGACCTTTTCGAGGAAAATGTAGCTGGGTAGGAGCACTCAACCGCGCTCTTATTTCTGGACGCTTTCTGAGCGCTCTGTCCTACTTTTTTTCTCTTACTAACTTTAGCTTACATATCATAGATCCTCTAAGACTAATACTTAGGCTTTAGGGTCCCGACTGACTTAGTTATTTACTTCCAGAAATAAGAGCGCGACTAAGCGCTTCCCCCAGCTCCCGCCCACCGGCCAACTACACCTTACCCACCTCCTCCTTCCCACGAAAGCGATTTCGTTATCCAATAACAATGCATCCGTGAACAGCAGCGACGAAATAACACCCCCTTGTCGTAAAGCTTCTCCGTGGGCAATCCAAGACTGGGGTACGAGATGTATCGTAATGGAGGATCGATGGTATTCTCCAAAAAGTATCAGTATCTGACAATAATTACAGCTACCACCACTGCGGGAAACAGTTCGGACAACATATTTAGTTTAAAAAAGTCATGAATTAGTATCGAGAGTTGGAAAATATTTGATCATTGTGAAATAAATGTTCCATCACGTAAAAATAACTGTGGGATTAGCATTGGTGTCAGGAAATCTTCTAATTGAGAAACTCACCGAGTAGCGGTAATGTAGAAGATTTTGGCATGTCGTCGCCGATGATGTTCAGAATTACTGCCAAAGAAAGAAGTGTAGTCAGTCCTAGAGTCGTCTGAAAAGAAGTTTGTCATTATTTTGCAGTAAGTAAGAATGAAGCACTATGATGACAGCTTGAGATAGGAACAGTTCATCAATTTTCCTGTATACATGCATAAATAGCCGTCTCAACGTTGGTTTCTTGTTTGACCTTTGTTTATTGTATCGAAGAACGAACCCTTTCTGATCTTTCTCCAGTGTTGTTAAAAGGTGTGAAAAGCCCGATCAAACAGAGTGCTGTAGTTATAAATGTTGGCAAAAATAAAACGTAGACGTAGTAGGAGGAGTGACGCTTCAGCTCTATCGAATAGTGTAGTTCCTTCAAATACTCAGTTTGGCTTCTGTGAACAGCCTAATAGGAAACTTTACCTGGAACTTCTTACTATCCTGATCGTCAGTGACTATGGTCTTTACATTGATCGATGTCACCTCCCACTCGCTGTTCCCTTGATACTGAAACATTGTTTCTGTTTTTTCTAAGAACATCAAGCCAAAACCATTTCATCCGTCCGGTCCATAAAAGGTAGTAATAAAAGTTAGAGAGCATTTACGAGGAAACGTATGATGAATCAGACATAGTTGGTCCCAAGAAGAAACCAAATTAGCTACAGGGTAACTACGAGTAAGAACATTAGGTGACCAAACGATTTTAACTTGAACTTACTCCTCCATTCGATAAGTCTAGTTGTTCTATTGGAGAGCTTAGCGTTAGTTCATCCTCTGTATAGACCCATGACGAGAATTTCACTTTGCAGTGCTGTCGATCGAATGGAAATTTGGAAATCTAGACGGTAAATGTTTTACAGAATAATGATATGAAATGTCTTTTACAGAATAATGATATGAAATGTTCTTTTTTGCCTGAAATAACAAACACACAGTGCAACTAAAAGTTAAGCTATTAGCAACAGTGGATATCTGAAGTAACATGGATAGTAGTCGTGGTATACAACAGTCAGTTGGTATATGCAGAGCGTGAGAAGATCAAGTGGCAATTTTCCACCGTCTGCATGGCAAAAATAGATCAATATCGATAATATTCTCTGATGCATTCGCGCACAGACTCCGTGTTTATTGTTTCATATACTCCAAGTGGTAAATTTGTAGCGGAAAATACAAAAAGAATGGTAAGATCGATGGCTGCCGACAGATATCATTTAATATTTGGTTATTTGATGATTACGATTGTTATGATCTACGAAGGGTTTTCTTTTCTTCCTCTTTTCTTTTTCGTTTTTTTTTTTTTGTGTTTTTCCCCCCCCCCTTTTTTTTTTTTTGGGGATTGTTTTGGTTTTTTTTTTGGGGGGGGGGGGTGGGGGGGTGGGGAAAGGGTTTGGGGGGGGGGGCCCCCGGGGGGTTTGGGGGGGGGGGTTTTTCCCCCCCCAAAGTGGGAAAAATTTTTTTTGGTGGTGGTTGGGGAGGGGCTGAATCACACGATGAGAGACAATTTTGCACTTATGAAGTAGTAGGTGGATTTCATAGTACGAAGCGAATGCAAAGCCAGCAACTTCTGCAAAGGATTACTTTTTGCTGGATTTTATGTCGACGTTTTTAATTTCGTCTCGCATTACACACAGAAATTCGAGTTGCAGAAATTCGCCCCTGTGTTCTTCTATAATTTTTCTTGTACTGTGGTAGTCTTCGGCTGAACTGAGAAGCTGTTTGTACGATTTACCTATGATCAGCAGTATTATCAATATACATACCAATCAATATCAGTATTATCAATTTACTGATCTCATTTTTTGACAGTGTTACCCTCCAAATTTTCCTGCATAACCGACCGGTGTACCTAGAAGCTTGACACTTTGATGTTGGGTTATTCTGAATATCGTGCTATTTTTCTTCCAAGTTTTGAAACTTTCATGATTTCATTTAGAAGAAACATGATAACGACCCCTTGGTAAAATAAGGTGGGCCGGACACGTGATGCGCTTTAACGACAACCGTTGGACCAGAGCCGTGAGTGACTGGGCTCCCCGTGATATTAAGCGCACTACAAGGAGACCGCCGACCCGGGTCAGATTTCTTCACGATGTCCTTCAAAGAAAATTATGATGCTCTTCGTGTCCCACGCGAAAGGAGGAACCACTGGGCGACTCTGGCACGCGATCGGGACAAATGGAAGAATTACTGGCACCCGTTCGACCAGTTCGAAGATCAACGAGAATCAAGATGATCAAGTTGATCATTTAGAAGGAACATGATAACGACAATTATAATGCTGAGATGCAAATACATCCAATCAATCATTTTTGCAGATTCTGTTGTGTATTTGTAAATGGTCTATCGTTGGTCATTCTCTTGTACTTGCATCTAGCTGTTTGGACCGATTAGTCGCGCATAAAACTGGATGAGATGGTGAGACATCTTTAGGTTTTTTTTTTGCAAAATACGCGAAGAGCACCCTTCGATTTTGTCAGTTTCTGGGATGTGTGCTGATTCTTGTTACGTCTAGCACGTTCCATTCACGCTTTTTTGGGTTTTTATTTCTCCTTCCCCTGTTTTTGTTTCTCTGTTTCTTGATTGTGGAAATAAACTGCTGGGGAAACCTCATCGACGAAAAGGTTAATTTTAAATTTAACAATCTTACGTCTAATTTGCATAAAACCGTGTAAATTGAAGGATTCGATAGTTGAACTTCTCCTTCACTGGTTAATGTGACCAGGCGACTGTCATCGTCAATTACGGAATCCTGGCCAACACTGAAAAGATCTGGAATGGTTTGGAAAAGGAAGGTAAGCTTTAGGAAAAGTTCTTTTACGAAAAATTAAATTGCGTAAAGGAAATGATTACCTTCAGATTATTAGTAGGAGAATGAAATAAAAGAAAAAGAACCGAAAAGTTTTGGAAGTGGAGTGTAAGCTAAAAAAATAGTTTTCCTAAGATAAAAATCAATTTGAAATAAAAAATTAAAGAGAGATGAGGAGATGAAAACCATGAAAGCGTAAAGTTCATATAAGATATAAAAAATAAGCAATGTAATATAGTAATAAATTCTATCAAATTATGAAAGCTTTTCCAGTGTTTTTGTTTCTTGCCTCTTTATTTTCAACCCTCATCCTTCTTGTCTCTGACATCTTCTAATGCGTAACCGCCTATGACAAGGCGGTGCAGCAGTAAGAGTGCTTGATGAACGTTTTTCTTCAGATGATTTGCAAAAATCGATGTTCCCGTGGCACCGGTTACGCCTCCGTTGGACATCTGTTGGATTTAAGGTGCGTTTGATGTCGTTCTTATTCTCTTGTGTTTCTCTAGGATTTTCATTCAGAGGGAGGGATTCGATGAGAAAGAAGATTATCTACCATCTAATTTTTGAATGTCATGAATAACAATATTTAGAGGGTCATATAAGACAGGGGAAAATTGAATGAAAGAGAGTTTGATGAAGTGAAAACATTTATTAAATTGTGCGAAATAAAACTAATGTGCGGTGAATGCCATTCTGCTCGTTTCTGTGAACGACTACGTTTTTTTTTTCGTTGAAATTTGAAACAAAACTCTGGAATTCCAAAGATTAAGTGCAATTTTGAGCAAAAAAATTTGGATTTGATTGCGCAGTGCACATCGTTTGAATCAATTCTGAATCGAAAGAAGCGTTTCATGTCCGTGAATATAAGGGAATGCGCATTTTTTCCTGTTTTTTTTTTCAAATAATTTTTTTTCCAATTGTCATCTACGTATAGTAGATGAAAGCAACTCTCGTTTCGTTTGTGAGCGACTCAATTTTAACTCAAGATGAAAACTAGCAAAGCGTAAAGTTCAAGTTTATGAGGAACAGCATGGATATGGAGCCCTCATAGGTCCAGACGATTAAGGGCATCACCCCGCGGATCTGAGGTGGTACGGATTTCAAGTGGAGTATTCGTAGATCGAGGGTCGTAGATTATGGGGAGGAGGGTGATTCCGTTCATTTCTTCCTAATGGCCGTAGAAAACTGCTCGGAAGATACGGCTTCGAGCGTTCCGGCGCACTATTTTCTGCACTATTTTCGACTGGAGCGCGCCAGCCTTGTGCGGCGCCGAATCTTCCAGGACGTTTTTTTTACGACAATTGGGAAGAAATGGACTAAACCACCCTCCTCTCCATAATCTACTATTCCTTATAAGGATACTCCATCTGAAATCTGCACCACCTCAGATTCCTGAGGTGATGCCTTTAATATCTAGTCTATAATGAGAAGAAATAAGAATAAGAGTTTAGTAGAAAATGTACGAAGTTATTGATATCCCCTGGGGAAATTATAGAATTAAAGCAAAGAATGTTATGGGATTCTCGAGAAATGATTTTTGAATTGTCGTAAAATTTAAGTTGGGAAAAAAATAAAATTATAAAATTTGAAACAATCAAATTTAAATCAATTACTGCATTCATACACTGTGGTTGTAATTTTATCGAGACTGTTATTTTAAAAAAAGAGTTTTTGACGGTTTGATGGCAACAAATTTATTTTCGAAGTTGACCCACCTATTATAAACCGTAACTTCAGGTCGCCATACCGTATTTTCATAAGGATGAATGTATCGTAATCCTTGATACTGTTGAGGATTCCAGAGCAATGAATTATCCGTCCATTTCTGTAAAGCGTATCCTATGGCCGCTAGGAGAGTGTGAAAGAGTTGTTGCTGAGGAAGCAGGAAATGCTGTAATTTCCAAATTACCATTTCAAATTCTCCAGCAAACACGATATTTTCTTCTTGTTGTTCCATGTAGAGCAGTGCAAAACTCCGTAAATGCACTACAACGTGTGTGACTTCGCCAGGTGGACGTATTGCACGATTGTAGTTGGCGAAAAGTTTCTCTTGAAGATTACGTTCCTGGTCCGTTGCTACTGAAATTTGAAGAAATAAGTGATTAGTTCTGAACAAAGAGATTTTGTATGTATTTTTTCAAAAGGAAAACAGGATTTAAAAAATAGAACAGGTATCTAGGATTCTAAAAAGTTTATAAAAAGGTCTACAATTCGAGTATTTCATCCCTATGAATTCATCGCCATGGAATCTTGCATATGTTCTTGTACAAAAGGTCTCTTCTTAGTTAGTATTAGATAATTAAAGTAAAACTAATTATTAAGTTGACGCAAAAATAGTGGCCGTTTTCATTATTACATTTGGGAATTGTTATTTAAATAAAGTCTCTTACAAATGTGATCATGATATGTATATCTTTTGGAAGATTTTGTTCTCTTTTTTTTCTCGTTGGTTTGATGTTGTTGCTTTTTATTTATTTATTTATTTATTTATTGAAATACACCAATGGTGCACCAAACAAAAAAAGAAGAAAAAAGAAAACACACCTATCTGAGTTAGAACATTTTGTGAAAAAGTCGGCAACTAAACTGCTGTGGTGAAACCTGGCGCAGTCCTTTTCGTGGCGGAAAACGCGTCAGACATCTCATTTTACTGCTCCAGAAAGTGAAGAATCCTCCTATGACATCTACTTCCCCAATCCAGAACGCTTACGATTCGCCAATTTATCTACGTATAGAGTTTGCATGGCCAGATTACCCCAAGCCGGAAGGAGCACGTTGGGATCCTAAGCGAATCTGACGTGGGATCATAAGCAAGATGATTCATTAACTTCCGTGATCCCAAACGACTTGTTTTCTCTTATTTTTTAAAATTGTTGCTTTTATATCTGAAATTTCGTCATATTTTTAGATACTGTCAAAATTCGAGAAATTCGCGTTATTTTACTGCACAGGTTCAAAGTTGGGCATAGTGCAGCGGAAACGACGCGAAATCTAGTCAAGACGTCCCTGATGGTACAGCTTCTAAGCGTACTATGCGTAGATAGTTTGAAAAATTTCGCATTTCGATGTTTCGTTCCCTCGCCATTGTCATCCAAGATGTTCTCAAGTTTCGTGAGTAACGTTGACGAGATCCTGAGGATGGAAGAGATGCTGGGGCCCGCACGCCCATTAAAGACGAGCCATCTAAGTATCTAAGTAAGTAAGTAAGATTTCGGTGTCGAAGATAAGGAAGGTTGCGGTCGAACCTCACAAGTTGAAAACGAATAATTGCCTACTCTAAATTCTAAATTAATATCTATCTAAAATTTAAATTCTTCTCTCGTATTTTCACTCCTATATGCTTCAATTATTGCCCTTAATGGTCTTTGTTCTAATCGGATAAAGCCAAATAATATGCTGACAAATTTTAATTTGATCTGATTTAACTCTATTAAATATCTTATTTATTTGCTTATTATTTTACTATTATTATATAATTATACTCATTTATTAACACTTATTTATTGTTGTTATTGCCATTAATTTATTATTATATTCGCATATTATTACTTATTAGTTATCTAATTTTATTTTATTTTATTTTTAACTTAATTTATTTTACTTTTATCTTTAATTTAATTTAATTTAATTTTTTAAAATCTAATTAACAGCAGTTGTAGATTATTGGGAATACGATGAAAGCAGTACCAATAGCTAAGAATTCTTCCTAGTAACTTTCCATTCGCTAACATTTTTCATCTATTTTTGTTTTTTTTTTTGTTTTTTCTTCCAGGGAAACACAATGATTACGTACGTTTTTGTTTCTCTCACAAAGAGTAAGACATGAGCACTTAAGATTTTCTCAGCACTTTTAGACATCCTTCCAGGAGATGCAATCCGTAATTACTTATCTACATACATTTCATTTTTTTTTGTGAGGAGCGCATGTTTTCGATATTATAGTTGAACAAAAAGAAAAAAAAACAAAACAAAGAGATGAAGAATGTTAGAGAATGGAAAGTTGTGAGGAAGAATTTCTGGCGATTGTTACTACTTCCACCGCATCTCCAATAACACATGCTGTTAATTAAACTAAAAAAAAACATTAAACTAAATAGGAAATTAAATTAAATTAAATTAAATATTTAATCAATTATAATAAATAAATGAAGTACTTGATAAAGTTGAATTAAATGAAATTAAAGTATAAATATGATAAAAAAATATAATATAAATTGTGGGCAATTGAATTGAAGCGTACACGATTAAAACACGAGAGAATTTGCTGAAGAACTCAACGTAGACAATCAGTAGTTTTCAACTTGTGAGGTTCGACCGTGACCTTCTTCATCTTCGACATCAAAATCACCGTTGCGAAATTTTTCAAATCATCTACGCATAGTACGTTCAGATGCTGTAGCATCACGGGACGTCTTGATGAGATTTCGCGTAGTTTCCGCTGCGTTATGTATGCCCAATTTTGAACTCGAAATGCAGTAGAATAACGTGAATTTCTCATTCTCGAAAAGTCCAGAAATATGACATTATTTGAGAAATAAAGGCAACTATTAAAAAAAGCAACAACATCAATCGAACGGGGGAAAAAAACCTCTCAAATGATAAATATCGTGACCACCTTTAATACTCACCAATTAATTTAATTGAAAGAAGAGTCAGAAAAGCGGCAAATTTCATCTGTACACTCAGTCAAAGATCCGTTGCCTAGCCGCCTATTCAGAAGCTCGTATTTTATTCAAGTTGTCCGCTTAAGCAACTTTTTTTCCTCAATGAATTCCGTAGGGAAACATAAAAAGTAGATAAAGTCACTGGCGTATCAATCCACTTGGGATGCGCCAACGCGTTTTACTGGAATTCGTAATCGTTGAGGTTTCGGAACGCGTGTTGGCCTATACAATGACTTGCGGGGGCCAACCGGTGATCAAGTCAGTGTTTTTATCCTCCCAGACAAGTCTGGTACCAATTTATCGACCCCGGAGGGATGAAAGGCTTGGTGAGCACTAGGGCGGATTCGAACCCTCGACCGTGTGGCTACAACGGACCTCTAACCAACTGCGCCACACCCGCCCATAGGGAAACATAGATCATAGATAATTGCTTGGACTCATTAGTTTCTTAAGAAAACTTGCAATAAACGCGTTATTGACAGTGTCGTTAACTATTTCGGTTTTGTTATAGATTATTAAATGTTACTTAAATATATCAAACATAGAAATGACAACATATAAATTACTTCAACTATATATTTATTGATATATGAGTAGATCAAACGTTGGAATAACAATACGTAAATTATTAAATTTCATATATTATAGAAAAATAATCTACATCAATTGTTGTTATTCTATATATTTATTCATTCAGAAAATTCCTTCCAGAAGAACTCGCTTAGCTAAATCGAAGTGGATTGTGGATCAGTGTAGGTTGTGTGTTCATCTGAATGCGATCTATTAAAAGTTATTTGGTAGTTAGCTTAAAAAGCAGTCCAAATGCACAAAAATTGGGTTCTGTAGGAGATGGATCTACAGTTGCTGAGGCTTAAAAAAATGCATCCGTGAATTCGACTATGACAGCCTGAACAAAGTTAGAACCGGTATCAGTGGGTAATTTTCTTTAAAAAAAGAACGGGGTCGAAAAAAAAGAAAAAGGAAGTAACAAGTTTGATTTCCGGACGAGTTTACGCCATTGCTCTTCACTACTTCTAAATCGTTCTCATTGATTAGACGTGTCGCACAGTGAGGCGATGGATGGAAAGTTCCTCAAATCCTCGCTTTCCCATCCTCCATCCATCGTGGAGCGCGATTCGGAGCGGCAAAACTATGAACACGGCATGTTTATGAACATTCTCGTATCTTAGACTGTGGATTTAGGGTAAAGCGATACTCCATGCATTGGGAAAGCCCCACACCACAGTTCTCTCACTTCCATTTCATGTGGAAATTTAATCTAATCGTTTTCTTTTTTTTTCTGTTCAACTCTTTTCATAAAATAATACTGCAATGGATTGTTTCTGTAGTCCCAATCGAGGAAGATTAGAGTGGGTGTAGCGCAGTCGGTAAGCGGTTTGACTGTGGCTACACGAGCGATGGTTTCAAACTGCCCCGGTGCTGAGCGCTTCATATCTCCGAGATTGATAAATTGGTACTAGACTTTTCTGAAAGAATAAAAACAACGACTTGATACATCGGCTCGCCCCTTCAAATCATTGTCGGTTGCATGCGCCTCCATAGGTGCGATAGGGAAGATCCGGACCTTCCTCCGGTGAAGAAAGTCTAGCTTATGTGGTGCAGCTCCAGTCAGTATCCCTTCTATAACCGTCCAGAAGTGAAGGAGGTCCCTTCGTCAACGGTTCAAAACGAAAAGGGCTCGGAGCACCAGCTTCGACTATCGCATGTATGCGCCTGGATGTCTATAAACCTCAAGCGATTCTGGAATGAAGTCGAACTCTTTTGTTCACTCTCATAGGGATCGTTCAGCGTTCTCTCTGCTTCATTTTCCCTTATCACTTTGTTTCCGCAAATCGTAACTCGTCTGAATTCATTATAATCTGTCGGTGATTTTATCGTGGATGTTGCCTTAAAGGCATCACCCCACGAATCTATGGTGGTGCAGATTTCAGGTGGAGTATTCGTATACGGGATGGGAGACTATGGAGAGGGGGGTGATTCTGTCCATTTCTTCCTAATTGCCGTAAAAAACGGCCCGGAAGATGCGGCGCCGCACAAGACTGGCGCGCTCCAGTCGAACTCCCTATAGAAAATAGTGCGCCAGTACCCCTGAAGCCGTATCTTCCGGGCAGTTTTTTATGCCAATTAGGAAGGAATGGACGGAATCACCCCCCTCTCCATAGTCTCCCATCCCGTATACGAATACTCCACCTGAAATCCGTACCACCTCAGATTCGTGGAGTGATGCTTTTAAGTGGATGGAATCTAGATCTTATATGACTCCCGAGGTAAAGAGGGGCTGAAGAGAAGAAGCTGGTTCGCCTTCATGGATGCCTCATGTGGATGCGATACCAGGAGCTGGTGCTCCGATCCCCTTCACTTCTGTACGCTCGGCGAGAGGACCTTTTTCACTTTTGGACGGTTGGCGAAGGGTCCTCATCACTTCAGCTGCACCCCATGAGATAGACCCGCTTCAGCTGAGGTGCATCCGGGTCCTCCCTGTTGCGCCTGTGGTTTGCGACAGTGCAGCGAAATTATCCGCATGTTGCTCCAGCGTGTTCGTGCGAATATTTAACTTACGGGTTTTTTTCGCGATACTTTCGGCTGCTGATTTATAACTAAGGATTTGATTTGATTTTATGCCACCTCCATCTTATCTGTTTTCTTCGAATTCCGCTGACGTTTCCACTTTTTCACTGTCAGTTTAGTCTGAGTCGGTTAGCATTTGCTTCAACTGACTACAACCGACTTCTTGACCAGAATTCATCATACATATTTTTCTCGCTTCGCTTCATAACAACTTACTACATCTTTCTCCTGAAATCGCGGATTCATCAGTGGTTTTTCTCAAAATTCACTTCTATTTTCGTTTCGTGCACGGTTTTTCCCAGTTTTCGTTATTTTTTCCCATTTTCGTTATTCGCAAGAACTAGGTTCCAGGTGTTCAACCTTCTGAATTATATTTAATTTATTTTTGACGCAGATGACTCTATTTTTTCTCAAAACAACCCGACTTTACGCCAAATATCTTAGTTTTTGGTTTCGTTCCTAGGTTTCCTTTATTTTTCTTCGGTTTTTCATTGTTTTCTTGGAATTTCCCATAACTTTGTACGAAAGTCGGGTAATTTTTCTTCTAGTGACCTAGTCATTTTTATTTTATTTGTGTTCTCGTATTGTATTCTCAGATGTGCTTCCAGTTTTTTTCTTTCAGCTTTTTGGATTCTATGCATTAGATATAGGATGTTAGACGCAATTCCTTTGGGTGTTAAGAGTCCAGGGGGGTCACATGCCTTAGCAATTTGTTGCTAGTCTCAAATAACGAAGTCCACTAATTATTTCCTGCTACGACATGCTCACGTGAGCGCTTGTTTCTCTTTCGAGGGCATATTCGTGTCAGCAAAGAAGCGATTTTTGCGCGCATCGCTTCGGACACCATAGTACCCATCATTTTTCATCCTCTTTTCCGTTGCTAGTTCCAGGATACAGCGTTTCTTGGCTTGAAAACTGACCTTTGTAAATTGTTTCGTTGTAGATTTTTTGTGATTGCTGTAGATATTAACATTATGTTTCTATGGCAACTCTAACATGGTCTGATGCAAAAAATAACTTCGATGTAAGTACTAAAAATATCGGCATAGTCCTAGTTCTTATTTGGATCAAGTATAGCGCAGACGGTAAAAGGTTCAGCTGTGACTGCACGATCGGAGGTTCGAATCCGCCCCAGTCCGAACTAAGCCTTTCGTCCCTCCGAGGTCGTTTAATTGGTACCAGACATGTCTGGGAGTATAAATCACTGATTTAACACATCGTCGGCCAACCCCCCGCAAGAGAATGTAAAGCTGCACACGCGTTTTCGAACGTGAAACGATTCTGAGTTGAAGTCGAACGCGTAGGCGCATCCCCATAGGGACTGGCCGTCGTGTACTTTATCCATTATTCTTTCAAGTTTTATTTGAGTTGTTGGGAGAAGGAGTGTCTATCGAGCGCCTCTATTTGAGGATCTCCTTATCACTTGAGCTGCACCCCATGAGCTACACCCCGTTCAGCTGAGGAATGTCCGGCTAATCTTTATCGCACCTATGCGTAAGAGATAACATCGGATTTCCAGACGTAACGGACTACCGATCCGAGTTTTCAGACCCTCATCTTCATTTGTTAGGATTTTACTGAGGTCAGCATATCGTGATAATCAGGATCTTGGCATCTCTGCATCTGGGTAGATAGGAGTAGGGGTTTAGTTTACAAATAGGAAAATAATCACGCTCAATTCCTTCCTCTCCATCTTTCCTCGATCTACTGAGTTCACAGTTGAATCCAACGGATCTCTTGATAGCGAAAGCATGAACATCTTTCTGTTTTTGTTGTTTGTGAAGGTTTTCTCGATCTTCTCTAGCGCTATTTTTATCTGGATCGCACATAAACTACAGAATACATAGGTATAAACAGGATATGGTCGGTGTCATGTGTTCACTTATACATGTATACATGAAAACCTATGCATTTTGTATTAAATAGAAGAACGAGACGACGAGACGCAGTCGATCTAACAGGGATTTGTTGGAATGCTCAAAAATTCGTTGATAACTACATGCCATGAATCCATGGTTTGTTATGATTCCAGTATCGTTGAATTTTTAGGCTCAAATCAAGCTTAAGTGATTCTGCCGCTGCGCAACCATGCATAAATAAATCCCGTAGGCGACACCGGCTGAGTTGCTCTGCGACAATGCATCTCGCCTACGCCTAATACTATTGTTGAGACGAAACTCATGTGGTTTTCTGGATCTTGTAGGTGTTGTATTGTGCGTAGTTTAGTATTTATTATTTGATTAATATGGTCAAGTTTCAATTCCCAATTTCTCTCTTCTGGACACCTCGGCATTAAGAATTGGATTTATGTTTTCATGTTTTGCTAACGAGGTTTCTGGTGTAACTTTATTTATAGTCTGACGTTTCGAGAACTTCTTTATCAAAGGTTTGAGAATGAATGGTTCATGGTTTTTTGATGCTATGCTTATCTCATCGAACTCCTCTTTTCCCCCTTCCAGGTCTCGAAATCGTTCTAAGTTCACCACGCAAAAAATTTTAAACAGGAAAACAAACTGACTAGTTTCATCGGATAACAGGCGGATCCGCCACCTCGTTCTTACGGATTGTTGCTCAAGGCGAATGAGATCTATGCACTGTGCAGTATTTTTAAAGGCATCACCCCACGAATCTGAAGTGGTACGGATTTCAGGTGGAGTACGGTTCGTATACGGGATAGTAGATTACGAAGAAGTGGGTGATTCCGTCCATTTCTTGCTAATTGGCGTAAGAATGCTGGCGCGCTCCAATCGAACCCGATGCAGAAAATAGCGCGCCGGGACGCTTGAAGCCGTATCTTCGGGGCCGTTTTTTACGGCAATTAGGAAGAAATGGACGGAATCACCCCATCTCCTTAATTTACGATCCCGTACACGAATACTCCACCTGAAATCCGTAGCACCTCAGATTCGTGGGGTGATGATTTTAAGTATTGGTGTCTGGATAGTGTTAAGAAACTGCATGCAGTCCTGACGCTTCGACAATCTTGTCTTTGTGCCGTTCGTAATGCTGTGAGCTATAAGATTGTCTCCCACATGCACTTCCTTGATGCTATCCAGACACCACTACTGCACACCACGCAGATCTTATTAGCCTTGACTTTGGTGACAATCTGTAATAACTCAGTGATTCCCCAGCCCCCACGTCGGCAAGACCGGTCCGTTTACTTCCTGCTTGGAGTTCTTGCGTGGTGAACTTAAGACGATTTTGAGAACTGACAAGAACAGACGAAGAGTTTGATGCATAGCATCAAAGACCTCGAATCATTTTCAGGCTTTTGATAGAGAGGAGGTCGTCGAAACGTCAGGCGTTAAATAAAGTTCCATCAAAACGTCGTGGCAAAACAAGAGAACATAAATCCAGTCAGGTGCCAATCGTATGAAGGAAATAGATGCAATAATATTTCAGCTTTGGATTCTCATTCAAAAAATGGTCTGTGACTATAAGACAGTGATCATCCCGGTCCCCCACCCTCAATTAGTGAGTAGCAAGTTCAAGTGGCAACCTAATTAAACTTTCCTAGGCCGAAAACCGTTTAGACCACTGCCACAGCTGGAAAATTCTGTGCCGTTCTAAACAACCATATGTAGAGTTACTAAAGATTGTTCTGGAATTATTACCAGTGATATTACTGGGTTATGTATGTAACGAGATTTGGTTAAGATTACGGATAGACAACTATGCGGTTAAAGGGAGCATATCACGAAATTGGCGACGTTATGATCTTTCTTGGAAAGGAGAGGGTTAGAGGTATAGATTGCGAGTATGAGCGGGACGACGCTCATTTCCTCCTAATCGTCCTCGAAAAAGGCGTAGGAATGAGCTCCTTGTGCGTTTCTTCCTACGACGCACATTACAACGCGCCACCCATGCGCACGCGCCGCGTGTGCTGGAGAGGGGAAACGTGTTTCTGGTGTTTTTCTAGCATTCTGTCTAAGTGAAATGAAAGAATAGGCTACTGAGGGAACCTGCGCGTTTTCGAAAGTGGCGGTATAAGGAGTTTCGTCGGAAAATTCGCACGGAGTGTCGGTTTCCCATGCCATTAATCAGGATGATTGTGGAGAATTGATCTTGAACCTGGTCATTTTCATAATCTACACCTCTTGCCCTCTCTCTTTCTGGAGAGATCCCAACATCATCAATTTCGTGCTACGCTGCCTTGAATCTTGCTCGCCTTTTCCGGCACTATCGCTGGAATTTTTTCGATCTTTATCTTCCGATTTATAGATTTTTTTTTTAGGTCCTGCGGGCATCGGTGGTGGTAACCTGTAAGCCTGAGCGTTTATTTTTGATGCAGAGGAAAAAACGCTGTCATCTCTGCTTATATCACAGTAAAAACCAGTACGGTCGCCGTAAATCACCGCTTCAATGAGTTACCATGTAAAATATCCATGGAATATTTTGAATTATTACCTATTATTTGCTTTTTGTTATTTTTTCAATTTTTTTTTTAAATTTAAGGATTTGATCGAATAGGTGGACTCGCTCCTTTTTTGCTATCATTTGCACATTTCTACTTTTGATCCGTTTTTTTTTCTTATTAAAAAATGTACCCTGATTGTGGAAGCAATTTTGAAGAAATGCGGAGAATGATCATGTGAGTAATGATTAATGTTAAGCACCACTGATCGGTCCTTTATTAAAGGCAGCGCATCACGAAATAGAGGGAGCTGGGGTTTCTTCACGAATAGATTTAGGGTTAGAGATGTAGATTACGAATATGACCGTATTCATGTTTATTTTACCCTGTGTATTCTCGAGTCGTCCTGAGAAATGGCGCTGGGATCGGCCTTCCCTGCACGAATTTTCCTACGAGGCACGAATTATGACGCGACACGCCCGTGCATGTGCACGGTTCCCTCAATGTCCTATTCATTCGTTTTCTTCGAATAGACTGCTGAGGAAACTCCACGGATTTTTGCTCGCTTGCTCGTAGACGAGGCGCGCGGACAACTGTGGCGCGTTATAAGGTGCTTCGTAGGAAAGTTCGAACTTGTGGGCCGCTTAGAAATGTGATTGGATCAGGTCAGGGGCTCACGCGGACAACGATAAAACATGAAATCAGGGTTTCGGTGGTTGGATACTATAAAATGCTTCAATATATTCGAAAAATTAATTTTCAACACGAATTATTCCAAAAGATGACGACTTTGTTAACGCCAAACGGCAAGTTAGACGTAATCCATTCAGGATCGGCTTAATAAAAACGGAAACATCAGCTGGAGTTGATGTTTAGAAACTTATATATTTTTCAATATAAATGAATCTTCTTTTTCATTCGGTTTTTCAGCAGGAAGCAGTTAGGAGAAATTGAGCATGATTACGTCCACAATGATGACAAAGGCACACTTCTACACCCCTAACCTTACCTATTTGTGGAAAGATCCAACCTCTCTCGATTTCTTGTTACACTGTCTTTAAGAATGGATGATTTTGTGAATTTATCTTAAAAGCAGGGAAATTCAGAGAAAAAAAGTGATTTTATGCATGTGAATAGGCATTTTCGTGACAGCAACGAATAAAACAGCCTCGTCACTCGTTTGAGTGCCAGATCGTTCCCGTATCGTTGGCAACAACGAAAGGATTTCTTTGAATGGGAAATATTGTACATCTCAGACCTAAAGCTTCGTTCTGACTTCATCATTCAGGAATTTTCATCCTTTACAGATAATTTGTACATATAATATGAACGAATATATATGAGTTAAAATAAATAAATATGATTAAGTATGAATTATAAGCAAATACAAATAAGTAATAAGTAGATAAATAAATTTGATAAATAGCTCTGTGAAATCTTCACATGAAATTTTTTAGTTCTTTCTCTGAGAGTTAATATTGCGGACCCAACCTGCAATTATGAGCAATATTATTCGTTTCGACTTCTTTAATTTATTCTTCTTTAATTTATGAATTTTTGGAAGATTTGATTAAATTACTGTCGTTCATTCATTTCGAGCCATGAGCTTCCTTTAAATTTATGTGTTTTGTAATGATTGAGGTGACTTTTCATTAGCTAACATAATAGTTTCCTGCAAATTTTTCTCAACAGCAGAAGTTCCTTCTTGTTTCCTAGTTCTTAACCCTAAAAGTCTTGTTTACTAATCTCCTGTTCATGCAATTTTAAAAAAAGTGAAACTATTTCAAGATTTCAGGAAGAGACAAGTTTCTAAGAAAAGTAAATGTAAATTGTAAATTCAGTAAGTAAGTAATTGTAAATTCCATTAGCAGCTTAAAGGCGGCAAATCAAGAAACATTGAGGTCTTTGTGGGAAAATTTGGAGTTCAAGTTGTTGATGGTGAATATGAGCGTGGCCTTGCTTAATTACAGTAAGCAGTCATGAAAAACGGCGTGGGAACCGGTGTTTTAGTTTGTTCCTACGAGATACATTAGAACGCGCCCCGTTGTGCACGTTTCGGTTCTACGAGCAGCCAATTCATTGGTTTGACTTGAATAGACAGCTTAAGAGACCTCATTGATTATCGACAACTCGCTGCTGGGTGCGGCGCGTGCAGAAGGATGACGCGTTCTAACGCACCTCAGGACAATTAAGGGGAATTGAGGGCAGTTACGCTCTTAACTAATCGTCTGTCTCAAAGAATATTTTTCACGAGAGATTTAAACATCGAAAATTCCGTGATGCGCTGCCTTGGAACTGTTGAACTGTGACTTTTCTCTATTCTCAGGGAAAAAGTGCTCCTCATTGCCTCAAAAACTTACGAATATGTATTAGGGTGTTCGGAAAGTATCTGCCGAAACTTTTGCAGTAGCGCAGATTTTTTGAGATGTTCTAGAAGTCACCTTTTTAAATATATTGTATAAGGACACTACCGCTTGTATACACATAACAGATCTGGCTCCCTCCTCCTTGCCTACTTCATCCTATAATGGCCGAACATTCCACCCATATACGACACGTACTCCTTTACGAGTTCGAATCTGGCCACCAGCTGCTGAAGCCCATCGAAACTTAAGTCAAGTATTCTTCGCTGAAGCCCCTTTTGAGCGGTTTGTGCGCGCCTGGTTCCAGCGCTTCGAAGCCGAAAACAAGAAACTCGAAGATGAGCCTCGCTCTGGTCGAATGACTGCAATATCGTTCAACGAACTGAAGAATCTAGCAGCATCCATATGAAGGTGTGCGGTATTTTGCTGCCAGTCTTGGCTGCTCGTTGTCCACCGTGAGCAATGGGCTGCGATCTCTCGGAATGCTGAAGAAGCTCGGTCAGTGGCTCCCACATGCAAAGACGTTTGGACATCTGCACTCAGCTGCTCTCCAGAAGCCGCAGATTTGACTGGCTGGATGCTATTGTCACTGGAGATGAAAAATGGGTCCTCTAACTCTAATGTCAACCACACCCACAAACGTGCGTAGTGCGCTGACGATGAAATGCCGGATCCTTTTGTGAAAGGTGAAATCCATGAGAAGTGCCGGATTCTTTCGTAAAAGGTGAAATCCATGAGAAGAGGGTCGTGTTGAGCGTCTGGTGGGGAGTTCATGGAATCTACCGTTTCGGACTACTGCCGAACAACACGACAGTTGCTGCCGAGGTCTACTGCGCTCAACTGCAAAGACTGGCCGACAAGATCAGCAAGGAGCACCCGAAGCTTGACAACGTTTGTCTGCTGCACGATAACGCGCGCCCTCACATCGCGAAGAAGACTTCCCAGAAAATTCTGGAGCTCGGGAAGTGGGATGGGAAGTTCTGCTGCACCCACTGCCCGGAACTTGCCTCTGACTACCACCTCTTCCGATCGCTTCAGCATCACCTGGAAGAGAAGAGCTACGATGATCGTGACCACCTCGAAAATTACCTTCGGGCTTTCTTCGCCTCTAAGTCGCCGGAGTTCTACTCCAAAGAAATCCGTGATCTTGTGAGACGTTGACAGAAGGTTTTCGATGTTGATGGAGATTATTTCGTCGAATAATAAAATGTTGTTAAAAAGTTGTGTTGTTTCGAAATTTTGCCGTATTTCGGCAAATACTTTCCGGACACCTTAATACTTATCTACAAACTCTTGTTCATCGGTGCATTTGCAGCGTTGTCGCGTTATCGTGTGCCTCCTAGGGGGAAAAAGCGTTCAAAAAACCCATTTCCTACGTCGTTTTTTTCAGAACGATTAGGGGGGAATTGAGCGAAGCCACGCTCACACTTGTAATCAACACCTCGCTCTTCATATTTCCCCACAAACACCCCATCGGCGTCCGTTTCGTGACACGCTGCCTTTAATTACGTTAGTGGATAAAAAATTGCCATATGGCAGTAACCTGTTATTCTACGACATATTCTACGATTCTACAACCAACATTGCATTCATAATTATTTCGGGTATAGTCTGTTTCTCTTTGAGAGAAGGGGAATAGTATTTTATGTTTTTATTTCCTGATTTTTGCTCAAAAAAGGCAGTCCATAGCTTTTGTATCTTTTCTGTAAGGATTGAAAATTTTCGGGACTTTAATGGAGTTTAAGGAATTTTGTGTTTTGTTGAAATACTTCCATCTTCTTTTCTATCGGAAAGATTCAAGCGCATGGTGACGGAAATCTTAAAATTTTGAAGGTCCAGGTGCACTACTGGGTGGTGTTTGTTTGCTATGCTATTTATATGTACTGGACGAGGATTCAGGAATACATTTATCATCAGAATTAGTAGAAGAAAATCAGCGCCGAGGATTCCTCTAAGCGCCTTTTTATCTCCAATATAAGCCTTATTTTCCTTTTCAAAGAACGTACATGTCGTTTCGACGGAGGACTATAAAAAAAAATGCTCATGGTTGTGTCCTTGCATTCAGACCTCATCTTTGGACGAAAAAAAACTGGTGCTTACAATTTTATGCCAGAACGATTCTAAAATTAATCCGTCCCTCCCCTCCAACATTCGTGCACTTTTATGGCTGCTGTTCCTACGCGATACGCGACAGTTTTTCTACGCTTACGCTGAAGGCAAAAAACGTTCAGATTCATTAGGTTCTATTTGTTATTTCCGTGTTTTTATATTCATGCTGACTTAACTCGTCTGAATAACGATGTTGTCTTTTGTTTCTATGGTACTTTTTTTGATGGACTGAATAAATAAATAAATAGATAAGTAAATAATATGGCCAGCGCCATCGCAGATCCTATTTCCTGGTTTTTGATAGGTTTTTCGTTACGATACGTTTTTTTTTTCTCGTGTAATTCTGTTATGTTTTCAATCACAAAGTCTTAGCAAGATCTTTTTACGCTTATTTTATGTAGGGAAAAAACTTCTTATTCTATTCTATTTGTTATTTCCTTATTTTTATCTTAATGCTGACTTAATATTTTATCCTTTTTATTTATTTTTTATCCCTTTTTATATATTTATTTAATTTATTTATTATTATCCTTCTTTTTTAAATTATTATTTTTATTTGCTCTGCTGAAAGAAGACATCAGAGAATTTACTTTGTAGAGATTTCTATCGGTATGCACTTCAAAACTCTTTTTTCCGTGTTTTTTTTTCGTGTGATTAGGATCTTATTAGGATTTTTAGGATCGTTGTTAAGGATACGTAGTCTATTTTTGTTTAGTAAACGAATAATAGACAGACAGAATCCATTAATTCGGATTCCTTATGATTTTGTTTTGTTGGAAGCGGATCTATATAATAATTTAATTATATATAATTACAAATAATAATATATAATTTAGAATAATACATACCCACATATACATATAACAATATATAATTGTAGATGTATTTGTTCTTTCTTACATCTACAATTATGATTAAATCCTAGTCATGCAATATCGAATGAAAAAAAGACCAGAATTTCATTTCTTACAGGAAAAAATCTTAGCGGTATCTTGGCTCAGTAAAATAAATAGTGGAAGCAACTGAAAGGATTACACTAGGACTAGTACGTGATCTTGGTGTTCCTGATCATGGATAATAACGAGGAAAAGGAAGAAAAAACTGTAAAAAATCAGGGGAAGTCGCTTCGAGGGGCGTATCAGGACCATCGTCAAATTGAATTCCCTCACCCTCACCTCATGTAACTTATCCTCTTCCAGAGACGTTTTAAGATAAAGACGTAGTTAACCTATTTTAAATATGAGTACAAGAGCGAGCTACGCTATCTCAGAAGTCTACTTTAAGGGCATCACCCCACAATGAGAGGGCACAGGGGCGTATCGGCGGAAGACCGAAAGGGGAGTGATTCCGTCCATTTCTCCAAATCGTAAGGGGGGGCGCCAATCGAACTCGTTGAAGGAAGTAGCGCACCGGAACGCTTGAAGCCGTATCTTCCGGGCCGTTTTTTTACGGCAATTAGGAAGAAATGGACGGAATCACCCTTCTCTCAATAATCTACGATCCCGTATACGAATACTCCACCGGAAATCCGTACCACTCCGGATTCGTGGGATGATGTCTTTAACCATATTGCGACTTACGTTCCTCATACTAGTGATGAAGCTGGTTTTCCCCTCCCTTGTCGTGGTTTTTTTTTTGTTAAATGCCGATTTTTAAAAAAATAACTGTTAACTAGATTAAAAGTATAGCTGATTTTCTGCGATCTAAAACAGCTAGTGGAAAATTTATAAATTTTTTAGGATTGCCACAAGAACTGCCACGAATGACAATCATATTCGAATTTGTGGCTGTTCTACGTATAAGGTTGGACCTATGATAATTGGCAGCTAGAAAATAAGTATAAAATGAAAACTGCTGAGCGCTTGCAGATTAGATTTCATACTATTTTTTGATAGTACACATCCGTGACTTTAACGAGGCACCATTCTTTTTAAATAACAAAAACCGATCCGGAAAAATAGCCGTTGAAACAACCGCATCGGCGAAATACAGATTGATTTATGGAAAAAAATAAAATTACTTTTTCATGGACCATTTTTCGGGAATGGCCAAAAGAGAGCTTAAGAAACTATTTGGTAGGAATGTCTAGTTGGCTTAGAATTTTTGAGAGGGCGTTTCGTGGTGCTGCCCACTCCGGGTGGTTTCAGTTGCAAAATAAGCTCAAAAATGCAATTCGAGGATGACTACGAGACCTTCAGCGTAGTGTCCAACGAATTCCGGATCGATGGTGGATGGTATTTAACGAAAAAGAGAACTGTATGTATGTAAAGTTCAATAGCTAAATTTTATACTATTCCTGCTTTTTTTATTTAAAAATATTAAACAAAACTCTTCCAAATCCCTAGCTCCTACTATTATAATACTCATACTTCATAAGAATGAGTAGTTGAACTGTGTAAACGCAGTGAAGAGGGAATATTATTTCTTTATACATTTATTTAATTTATTTATTCTACTTAAGAAAGAGTTTTTCAAAAGAAAATGGTCGTAGTAGAACTTAAACCGGGGCTATGTATGTAGATATTCAAAGGTAATAAATAATGAAGTAAAACCAGTAGTTAAACTTATAGTAAAACTTCTAGAAAAATAAAATTAACATATAAAAGACAAAATAAATTATGATAATAACATTAGTAAATGAATAGTCAGATATATGTTTCTATGCTGAAAAACTTGAAATTTTTCTTTTTTTTTCTTTTTTCTTGAGCAAGAAATGAGTTGACTCTTCGAGGATGTGTTTTTTTTTTGAAAAGATAGTACTTTTATATTTTATGAAGTTTACGATGATCTCTAAAGCTTCGTAGCATTTTTCGACTGTTTTTCATCCATTTAGATTCCACCCAGTAATCCATCTAGGTCCAGTCGTGAATGTTTTATGACCTCATCGGCTGTCATTGAAGCTTTTGAGCGCAATAACTGACATAAGGGTTGCTTCGTAGACTCAAAAGAGTCATATCGTGTGATTTGTTGACGGCAATTGGAAATGCATGTGCTCCGCTTGAGAAGCACTTGACTCTCTCGCTTGGCTCACATTTTGCACGACTAGCAAGTTTTTTTTTCTCTGTTTGCTTTGCTAACTTCTTCATCCTCGACGGAGTCCATTTCTCAGGCATATGACGTTTCCCGGGCAGATTTTTGCAACTATACAATTATTGCTGAAAGAAAAATGATTATTTTGTTCGAATAAAGAAATTAACGATGAAAAAAAAAGCTTTTCAAGCAATTTGCACATTCAGTCATCCGTTGTGACAATCATTCGTCGTCATTCGTTCTCAAATCCATCCATGAGAAAATTTTGGAATTATTTCTCAGCAATATTAACAATGCAGCGATATTTTCCCACGAACTACTGCTTTTCTGTGTAGGAATTCCCAAAGCTATGGGTAACAGAATTCATTTAGTGAATGTGGGCGAGCAACTAGCAATCGGGTCCCATAGATGTAGATCGTAGGTGTGTAGCGCTATCCGGAGAAAAACGTGGAGTTATTTTGGGAGTATTGCAGTTTCATAGGAAATGTGAGATATTTCTAGAGAAGAAAATAATGAATTAGAATTATAAAATAAATAAATAAGTAATTTTAAATTTGCAATCACTGTATGGTGACGTTAACCGCTATGGTGACGTATAAAAGAAATTTACTATAAAGTTAGCTTTGTCATCTGAGACTGACTGGCTCATCTATGCACTCAGCTCCCGAAGAATCATCTCTAGGATGCCTCTCCAAACGAATAGATTTCATTTTGAACGGATTCCTCAATCTCGCGTGCATTTTTCTCATAAAAAAAATTCTTGAACGCAATCGAAAAATCCCTTTAAACCTGGAAATTTTAAATATTTCAGTTAAGGACCAAACAACAATGTGAGAATACATTCCAGAGTAATTTTTCCAGTCATTTTGCGTGAATAAAAATCTGGCCAACTTTCTCTGGATATGTTTCACTTTGATCTGATTTTGTATCCTTAGATGATTGATCCATATTGATTTTGCATCCAGGTGTGCCAAATGTGGTAGGTAGTGGTGAATGAATAAGAAAAAATAACAGGTAAATAAAAATAAATGAAATGAGTAAGGGAAATAAGTAAATAAGTATTAACAGATTAAATAAATAATACCAAATAATACTGAATAAATAAATGAAAACAGTTACAATAAATAAACAAATGAATTGGAAAACTGCATGGAGTACCTTTATTCTATCCAACCATACGAATTGATCAGGGCGCCCCCGCAAATCAGCATCGCAGCAAAACAGCAGCAATAAATTGTTTGCTACCATTTTCTTTTACTTCTCGAGCAGAAAACGGTTAAAAAACAGATTTATTGCCTAAATTTTGAAGAGCAATGTTTTATGGAATCTCGTTAATATTGCTCGAAGCCCATTCGTGAAGTATCACAAGAATTTTCTCTTATTTTCTCATGAAATACAAATATTCTTCTGATTGGAGTAATTTTTTTTTCTCGTGGATGCTTTGACTTTTGGACGTGAAGGGTAAAGTTTCGGAAGAGTAAGCCGTAAGCCGTTTTTTTTTTTGAAAGTGAAAAATGTGCACAGAAATAAAAAGTCTTTCCGATATGCCATATATGTATCATTAGATAGGGAATTTCTCACTGTCAAGGGAAGCCATATATTTTCCAATTTTGCTGGTCCTGCTTTTTTTTCCAGACCAATAAAATGAAATGTCAAGTTGTGTGACAAATTCTTTTTTCCGAATCTATTTGATATTATTATTTATAATTATTATTTCATTGTATAGGCCAACACGCGTTCCAAAACCTCAACGATTACGAATTCCAGTAAAACGCGTTGGCGGATCCCGAGTGGATTGATACGCCATTACTTTATCCTTTTTATACTTTTTATTTGATATTTAGTGAAACTTTCCCAAAATTGAAATAAATAATAAAGAATAGTAAAAATGATATGAATTAAGATTAATAATAACATTTTTAATATTAATATTATCAGAAGAAAAAGCACACAGAAATGTTATTATTAATCTCCGCTTATTTTCCTACTAAATATTTTTCTTGTGCATTCTTTTTAGAATTTCTTTTTTTTTTTAGAATTTGAATTAGTCTCTTTTTATGTTTTCAGTTTTATATTCGATCACATTATTGAGAAGCTTATTCTAAACGTGGAGTTGTCGGAAACGGCGATTCGAAATGAACTCAAGAAGTGATGAGTGACGTAAAAAGACTTGAAGTGAACTTTTTGCCGGTCGAATTCTTTGAGATCTCCGGTGCAATCGGTCCATTTCCTGCTTTTTTTCGATTTCCTGGATGATCTCTGTAGCGCGTAGTGAATGCATGGGCTGTTTTTGCTTTTTCCGTTTATTCTTTGGAAATAAACAAATAGTGAGGAACGATATTATGTTCTTCATAGCTTTTAATTAGCGGAGATTGTTATGATATGCCACAATTTTACAAATAACACTTATCCCAGATACATGGATAGTTTCCTTGCAGGAATTAGCTGTTGATCGTAACCCGTTTATCCTTATTTGCCAAGCTAAACACTTATAAATAGAGCTATTTCGCTGCTATACAAGCAAAAAAAATTCTCACTTTGCTTCTTCTACCGTATATGACAGTATGGTAGTGTATCAATACAATTTTTTTTATTTTATTCTATTATTTTTATTCTTTTCTATTGAGAACTGATTTCTGCTATAATTTTGAGATTTTGCTCTAGAAGTTTGAAAAGAAAAAAGAAAGAAAGAAACTATCCTAACTACTCCATACTCGATCAAGAACGCTCCCTCTTGATGGCTGCTTCGGATGGTGCTCTTCTTTCTATCTTCGTGAAGGAAGTCTCAATTATATGGCAGATATTTGATGCTGATTATTGTTTCGACCGTAATCTGAATGAAACAAGGTTTCTACTCATCTTAGGACTGTAAAGGACACTGTTGAGGAGGAAAAAAAGAAGAAAAAGAAACAGTCAGGTTATAATGATCATAATCATTGATATTGAGCCATTGATATATTTAAATTTTACCTTAAAGGCATTACCCCACGAATCTGAGAGGGTACAAGTTTTAGGTGGGCGAATGCCTACACGAGGTTATAGATTGTGGGGAAGAGGGTGATCCCGTCCATTTCTTCCTAATTTCCGTTAAAAAAAACGGCCTGGAAGATGCGGCAAGAGCACAGGGCTGGCGCGCTCCAATCGAACTCGTTGTAGAAAATAGCGCTCCAGGACGCTCGAAGCCGCATCTTCCGGGCGGTTTTTTTTACGGCGATTAGGAAGAAATGAGCGGGATCCCACCCATTTCTGCAATCTATGATCCCGTGTAGTTTTTGACTAACGGAAATTCATATCACGTCAGATTCGTGGGATGATGTTTTTAAGGATACAGCAGTCATAAGTTACTGTCGTTTTGTGCAAAAGTGATCTATCTTTGTAGTTGTCTTGGCGTCCCTCACGTCGAGAACACAACCTCAGTCCTCGCTGTTGTGGATTATGAGAAGAGGAGCACGCTTGTCATCGGAATTGATGCGGTTTCGAACAGCAAATCCTTTGATTTTGTCATGAACAGCACATATTCCCCAGCGACGACATCATTTTCCTTTATATGCCAAGGGCGGGAAGATTTAACGGGTATCTGTCTCCTCAAAGACATCTCTGCTTACGTAGAACATCTCCGCTCGAGGGTACCAGCCTTTAAACGCAGCGTATCAGGGAATTTTCAGGATTTCCGGATCTCTCGTGGACAGTATGGAGTTTGGGATGTAGACTACAGCTCATTTTCCCCTAATGGTCCTGAAAAGTGGAGTGAGAAACGGCCTTCGTTCCTACAAGTTGTCTTAAAACGCGCCCACCTTGTACACGCGCCGCATGCACGAGCGAGCGGTCGGAAATCAATGAGGTCTCCTCACCAGTGTATCCAAGTGAAACTAATGAATAGACTGCTAAGGGGACTGGAGCGTGTACAGGATCAGCGCGTTCTAATGTGGCTCGTAGGAAGAAAGCAGACTTCCACGCCGCTTATCGTGAAGGAAATTGAGCGTGGCCGATACGTTGAATACTCGTTGGGAATTTACATCTCGCAACTCTACATAATCCACGAGAGACCCTCGAAAACCCTACGATACGCTGCCTTAAAGTTACCATGAAGGAATACTTCATCAGTAGTTGATGAGTAGATTAATGGGACATAGACGGCTCACCGAACGTTCTCAAGTAGGACAACTTGATACCAAGCTGACTTGACAACTTGATTGAGTGGTAATTTTCCTGAAGCCTGAACATTACTGTGGACTTCTACAGAGCTGAGATTAGTTGATGTCTCCTCTCTCACTCCTTATTCATAACGCCCTATGACTCCAACAATATCCTAAGAAGTTGAAAATTTCAAAAATTTCCCGAATGAAATAGTTTCTCTTCCTCTTTTCATTGCGATTTGTTGATGGATTTTTGGAAAAAAAAACTTGTTCGAAGGTAAATAACATCCGATCAGGGATTCTTTAGGAGTTATTACAATTTTTTTCAACCACAAGAAAGTTCGACTGGTATAATATGAACATCAAATTCGTGTATTTTTCTCGAAGAAACTTTCTCTCTTACAGTAGGGTCTCTCTTCTTTTTTTTTGTTAGCTTTGAAAGTGTCTATCCGGAAATTGGTAGCGTTGGCAGCTCGGAATTTTTGACCGCAGCAATTAATCACCTGTGTAACTCGTTCCTAATTGGTTCCAGCTCATAACCGTGGAAATCGCCGCCACTTTTCTTGGAACCAATTAAGCATTTTTTTCCCGAAGTGAAGGAAAATCGATGCAGTTGTTGCGAAACAGCTTTCATTTGTTGATGAATGATAAGCGTTTTTGCAGGATCGACGTGCAAAAATTTCCCTTAAGACTGCGATTTTTTGCTTTCGTAGAATTCTTGAATTTTGAGCGTATCCATGGATTGCATTCCGCTGCCGATTAGAAGAAATCCTGACGAAAATTGCAGTGAATGGACGATTTCCCCTCGAAATTGATGGATAATTGCCGCCTTGTATTTTGCGATAACGACTCTCACATTGGAACATCTCCAAGGAGAGTTTTTGTACAATTTTGTTGAGGTCCCACCCCTGTCACGGATTGATGTGGGACAGAATCGGCTGAGTTTTCCATGTGAAAACGGTGAAATTTCGTGGAATCAAATTTCCATTTTCACTGGTGCACTTTCTCCGGAACACACCAACGCTCACTCACTTACTGCTACACCCATGCTTGCTGCTTTAGCGACCTCAGGAAGAACTTATTCAGAAGCGTCCGCGTAACCGTCGCGCATCGAATCGGCGGTGATTCTCATCATCGTTTCGTGGAAGCGTTGCCGTGTATTTCGTCCGTCTCTAATTCCCAGCGTGTTATCGGCGGCCGTGTGTATGTGTGTGTGGAGTTAGCGTCTCTGTCTCGGCTAATAGCAGCGCTTGTTCCTCGAAGTCCCCCTGGCGCCGGCGAGCAGCAGCCATCCACCGCCATCCGACGGCCCCTCAGTCGCAGCAGCAGCAGCAAAGCATTCGGGCCCGCGCGCTCATTCCTCGTCGGCGGTCGCCGCCGCTCACTTCTTCGACGCGCATCCTGCCTGTGATTACCGCTGCCGCCGCCATCGCCGCCGCCGTACTCCGTCTCACATTTCGCTTATTTACATCGTAATAACATGCCGTTGAACACGATCAGACGTCTGTTACCGCGTAAAGTCATCCGCGATGAGTACTCGTTCGAGTTATTACGTAGTAGCTCCGCACACGATATGATGCCTACGTCGTCGTCGTCCACTCAATTACACGCTGATTTACCACGATATTACTCAAATTATGACCACGTAACTATTCAATCCACTGGTCTTCTGACGTCGTCCGCTGCTCCTGCTTCCGATGCTGAATCTAAGGTAGGTTCAAACAACGTTTCCGCTAATACTTACTTACTAGGATTAATTTCAAAACTTCCTCTGTTTTCATCTCAGCATTTAGCGAGGGGAAATTCGCGCAGAAGCGCCTTTTCTCGCGCGTTATTCATCCACTATTTCTGACTTTTTGGTCCTGAATGCTGTGAGCAGTGAAGGTACGGCATCCGTGAAGACTTTGCTTCGTAGCCTTGACATTTTCTCTTCGCTTAAATTCGCTTAAATCCGCGAAGATCGATAGAAAACAACTCGGAAGAATGAGATGTCGAACGAAGTGCTTTCGCATTGTACCGTTTTTTTCTTGCTGAATCGTCTCACAAAAAGATGAATTGCTATGTCAAATGTTCGTGGATTCCTCCGCGCTTCAAAGCGAGCAGTTTGTAGAATGTGGATTATTTCCGGTTAGATAAGCGTTTTTCTGGATATTTCTGTAGTGGTTATTATTAATTAGGGTATTAATTGAAACTTAATTATGATGAATAAATTCATATGTCGATTTATTCGATTCGATCCGAGCGATTTGAACACGAAACTCGGATTTTCAACGCCAAATGTTCTATTGGCGTTGAAAATCCGTGTGTTTCTTGGTCAATTTGCCCGAACCTCAACATGTTGCTTTCATTTTAAACTCGGTTAAATATAGTTGAAAGTTTTCAAGCGGCCGCGCTCAAAGCGCCTAAATTTCCCACCGGGCGCTTTAAAATTTACGTATTTGCCAGTTTTGACAGAAAAAGTAAGACGTTCCATAAATTTTACAATACCTATTTCTCTCTCCGTCCGATGCAGAGGATTGATGTGGAGCTGCATTTCTGGGAAATCGCACTTTGAAAAACAAAAAAAAAACAAAAATGTGGATAATACTGCTGTGTACAAAGATATCACTCAGAAAAACTTTAAAAATTTTTATTTCTACCTCATTTGTTCGTGGTCCATAATTTTTCACTCCATTTTGATATAAAACAATCATCTTGTAACTTAGTTGCTAGCAAGAATTGTTTTTAGACATTGAGGAGACTTTTTTTCCTTAAATTGAATATTTTTGGACTAGTAGAGAAGCTGTAAAAAATAAAGTGAGGGGGAGCAGAAAATAATAGTGACAATAAAAAAAATTATAAAATCTTAAATGTATAAAATAGTGAGGGAAATATAAATATATAATATATAAGATGAAAATAAATAAGATATAAATTATGTAATATATAAAATTGTGAAGGAAAGAACTTTTTTTGTGCAGAATAGAAGAAAATTTCAGAGGGATTTCAATTTAAATCACCTCTACATTCGTTAAGAGGATTTAATTATGCACCATGTAGGTGAAAATTTCAAATTACTCTCTAAAATATTGGCTGTTATGAATCTTTATGGTCATATAGTACTATCAACTAGAAACAAAATATGTGAACTACTTTTTTCATGGAAAAATGGACGGAATTCTTTCATCTGCTTTTTCTTATGCTGATTTTTTGTCTTTTTTTGTTTATCATCATGTTTACCATCCTTTTATCGTTATGTTTTTCTTTTTGTTTTTTGGATGAAGTGAATCTTCTGGCAACATCGTTCTCTTGTTGTTGTTCTACTCTGGACGCCCTTGTTTACAATTATTTTGAATGGAAGGTGAAAAGGTGACTAGTAGTGCACCGTTTTCAGTTTTAGTTAATCTAGGAAATTTTATTTGAGCATTATAATATTTTATTGTGGTCAATAAGGATATTGATGACAATAAATAATGATAAAAATAATTTAAAAATTATTTTCAAAACTATCAATATCGACAATTTTCTTCAGAAAAGTGGATAGAAAATTGTCAATATTCTTTTTGAAAATAAATTATTATTTTTTCTATTGTTTGTGATTATTCATTATTATAAAAATTATTACTTCATTCATTATTATTAAAAATTATTATATTAAATCACAGTTTCAGCCTTTAAGTTTTTGAATTGTGATTTTAAAAAAGTTGAAAAAGGGAAAAAAGCTAGAAAGTTACAGCAAATTGAGAGAAGTAGTTCTCGGCTTTTGGATCGGCGATTCTAAATCCTTGATGAAGTTGATTCGAAATAATACATCATTCCTGACTAAAAGTCATGAAATCCATGATTCATGAAAGCGATCTATGATTAAATTAAGCTAGACGATGGGGTGTTGTTTTCAGTTTTCTTCCATCTATAGGGCACACAGGTGCGTCGGTATTGATTCCCAGTCAGGCACATACTCACACATCCAACACTTTGCTTCCGGCATTCTTCCGTTGTGTGTGTTTGTAGAGAGAGAGAGAGAGAAAAGAAAGAAGAAAATCCGATGAGGAAATTATCCTAACATAATTGATATCTTCATACATATTTCTGTAAAGATTTCCTATTTATTTCGATAATTTGAGGATAATTCCGTTCGCTCGTGAATCACTCATCTCATATGCTTTTCGCGTGCGTAACGTGACGCAACTGAGTAATTTCCGGTACGGAGATGCTCGGCGAGAAAATGTGCGCTGCAATGAGGATAAAAACCGAGAAAAAAACGCGATGTAGTGTTTTTTTAGAGCGAATATGTAGTAGGAATAAGTTTTTTTTTCGATTGGAAATACTTCCTCACCTCATTCCGGTTCCGGAAACTCTTCTTCGGATGCTCTTTTTATTCTAAGAAATCTTTTGCATAGTCTGTACTGAGCTGAGAAATGGCTTAAGGATGCTTTCTCGGGATTTTTCTTCCTGGAATTCCTCATCTACGTCTTTATTTTGTTTCTTTACTCCATTCCCGCGTTGTTCGTCACTTTACAGAAAAGTTGTTTCTTTGTACCCGGGCTATAACATCTAATTCAAGGAAAAACTAATATTTTGCTCTAAGCCAATTTTTCTTTATTTCTTTTGAAACTACTTATTCAATCCGAAAAAAAGACTCCTGCAATCCCATATATTTGTGGGATTGCAAGAGTCTTTTTTTCGTAACATTTTTTTTCAAATCAGCCTCACTAACCTTATAGTTTAGGTGCCGTACTCATTGTTGGTTACCGGGAACCGAAAGTTATTTAATAGTTTTTTAGGTTATTTTCTAGTACATCCACTATTGTTAGTGGTAAATATTCGTGACTCCTTCGTCTTTAGAATTATTAAAATAAATATTAAAATTATTAAAATAATAAAGCGATCTGTTGCGAACATTTTGAGTGGATATGAAAAATCCGGTGGATGATTAATAGAAGAAAAAGCGCAGGTGATTTATTTTTAAACATTGCAACGAAGCCATCAACATTAAGAAATAATGCGAAGAAAAGATTAAGCGCAGGAGTTTGGTGCATCATTGGCAGTAAACAAACAAATAAATAAATAAACATTCGAACTTTTCTCAAAGATAATCTTAAGAGCCCTCTCTTCCTCTTTTTTCCGCTCTTATTTATTAATGATTGTTCATATACATATAGAAAATTCGATGTTGTCTAAACTGAATAATTTTTATCACATAAGGTTTTGCAAAGAGAGGAAGCGAGGGAAAGAGAAAGATTTTTGAATTTCAATTAGTTTTTTTCGTTAGTGTACTAATGGCTTAGCAAAGCTAAACGCGAGCAGCATTCTATGACGCTTGAAATTAGAGCAGGACTTAAGATGCTTTAAAGAAATGTTGCTATCATATTTCTCAACGAACCGAAAAAAAAAACCGGCTGCCTTTCCAACTTTTCCGTCCATTTCGATTGATTCGGAGTTTTCAAGGCTCTACTTACATTATACTCTTTAATAAATAGATGTTTTCCTTTCTTTCTTCCTTTCTTCTCTTTTTTTCCTTGTTAGTTATCACATTAATTGGGCATTGGGTTGCAAAAAATTAGGAGATTATCGATATCGATTGATTAGATTTCAGAAGGTTTATGTAATAATTTCATATTGTATAACAATTCTATAATAAATAAATGTATAATAATAATTTCATAATAAATAAATATTGTAATGGGTCTAGGTTTTTTTTCATGGCGTCCTGATAGATTTTATTAAAAAAAAAAGATTGTGATAATTTAATTTAAAAGTTAAATTTTAGTTTCGTTGATAGATTTTGATAATGACTTCTATGTTTTTTTCTCGACTGCAAATTTATAGAGTTCTTTTTTCCCTCATCAACGAGGAGAACGCGAATGTATCTTCCTTTGCGTGACTAATTAAACCGGCCTTCTTTACGTCATTTCAACATATATTCTAAGTTCGGTTCTCAGAATTCCGTTCTTCGTTTCCAATTTTCTAGGGAATTTTCAAATGTTGGCTTTTTACCAGGTTTTTTTTTGTTTTCCGGATTCTACAAAGACGAATCCTCGATTTCTCTCTGTTATGTTAACTTTTTATTACACTTCAAGAGTCTACCAGCGAGTTCTAGAGAGGTTTGTATAATAGATAGTTTTTGAGGCAGCAAAGGACACTTTTCTTTTTGTGAACGGAGAAAAATTGCAGTTTCCCAAGTCTTTAAAATTACGTTATTCAGTTATGTATATCAAATCTTATTTTTAAGAGCAATTTTTTCAATTTCTCCTTGATTTTTCCGTTTTGACATTAAAATTTTCCCACTCGATTCTATTTGGATACACCAGTTACGACGATGATAATAAACATCTATTCATTTATTGAAATTCTAAGTCCGTTTGGAAGAAAAGGCAGTCGGAAAGGGGATTTTCACTTTTTTTTGTTGTCGTTTTTTGACCTTCATTGTCCCTAGTGTGATGAGTAGATGATTTCAGTTTAAACTTCTTTCTTTCTTTCTTTCTTCCAGCTTTCTTTTCATTCTCTTATCAGAAGGGGCTTTTTACGTTCTCATCTATTTATACTATTTATTTATTTATTTATTCAATTATTTATTATATTTCATCTTTTATTTATGTAGACACTGAGGAATTTTCGCTCCTTATTCATTTTCCTTCCGATCATTTGCTTTTTTGGAATGTTCGAACTTTATGTCGTGGTCAGGATTCGGTTCTCAGGAGAAGTATCGGGTATTTTTTTCTCATAAAGAAAGAAGATTATTTTCTGGTTAATGTCCTAAGAACTTGAAATTTTTGAGGGATCGTAGAAAAGCTGAAACTCTCTGTTTTACTAATTGAACATGCTGCTTTCCAGGAATAGAACGCACTGATTTTGCGCGTTGCGGGTCCGTAGTTTTCTAATGCTTAGTTTTTTTACTTGATCTTTATAAACTGTTCTCGAACCGAAGCTAAAAGAAAGAATCGAGAAAGTTCTTTATAAACCAATGACTTTTTTAAATGTATACTTTGGGAGTAGTTGGGATGTTTACGTCTACACTTCATCCGAATTGTTTACGTTTTTAATGGGATCATTCATGAAAGCTTGCTGGAAATAATTCCAAAATTTAATTTAAAATTAATTTAAAGCGTAATTTAAAGCTATAAAAATAGCTATATCATAGAATTTTTGATGTTTGGATCTCTGGAAGACAAGGAGGTAACACAATTTGGACGTTCCGCTCATTTTTTCCTTAGTCGTCCTAAAAATACGGTGTGAGAACCGCTTTATTTCCTACGAAGCACGTCAGAACGTGCCTCTATGTACCCGTGCCGGTCTCCTCAGCAATTCCTATTCATTTGTCTCACTCGAATAGGTTGGTGCGAAGACATCACTCGTCCTCAATCGGTCGCTCGTGGACGCGGCACGTCTGCAATTGTGGCGCGTTCTAACGTATATCGTAGGAAGTAATGCCGTTTCCCACGCCGCTTTTTGTGCGATTAGGAGGAATCGAGCGTGGCTATGTTTATGTTTGTAATCTGCACTTCAAACTCTATATTGTCCATGAGAGATCTAAACAATTTTATGATACTCTGCTTTCAAACTGCTGAACTGCAACTTTTCTTTAATTTCAGAGAAAAAAGTGTTTTCTATTGTCGTAAATATTAAAGGACACGTACATATCGGCGAGTTCTCCTTCGTATGCCCAGTAGTGCTTCGAGTCCTTGACAAATGGCTGCGTTTCAAAATTCCTCTTGAGTATTCAAACTTCTCCATCTCCGCCTGTGTGCAGCCCATTCATTTTTAACCGATGGCTCCAAGCAACCAAAAGAAAAAAAAAAAGAGTTAGAAGTCTGCACCAAGTTGACTAATTATCTTCGACCTTTGCTTGTGTTTTAAAACTGGAAGTCAGTTGCTTTTCCAATGTAATATGGTTGATGTAATTACTCTTAGTGGATGCAAATTCTTACAAAAACGGATCCATGATTTCTCTATGTCACATTAACTTTGTTGATTTTTTTTTGTAACACTCCAAGAATTTCTCGGCGAGTTCCGGAAGTATGCTAGGACATGTGTTTTAGTTTTTGCGGCAACGAAGAATACCTTTTCTTGTTGGGAATAAAGAAAAATTGCAATTTTACAGTTATTTATAGTTTATATTTATTTATAATTTTTTACAGTTTATATATCTATATTATATTCCTATATATTTAGTTATTTATGCTTATATTATTATATTTGTTTTATAGCCTTTATTTTCACAGGTATGTTATTTTGAAATACATATGAAATTTTATAAAATTACGACACATTTTAGAAAAGCTTCAGTTGGAAAGGTGATTTTCGGATATGTTTTTATCAATCCTTTTTTCTTCCGCTTTTTTTCACCTTGGATGTCCATAGTGTGATGAGTGACCGCAGTGTAATCTAAAAAAAAATTCGTAGATGAAGGGAATCTCGATAGTTCCGTACTACGCGGGATTCATGGTAGCATAGTTTTGAGTGCGCGCACTGCCTGGAGAAAATTGATCTTTTTTATTGTTTACTTTTCATTGTTTATTTTTGAATACTTCAACAGATTGTCGTCCCTCTGGGGACAGATTTTTCTACTTAAAATTTCCAGTTAAAATATTTCTTTATATATAAAGTATATATGTAGGATTTCTAGTTAAAATAATAATTGAAATAGTAAAAATTCAATGATTGTCGATATAATAATGTGTATATATATATATATATATATATATATATATATATATATATATATATATATGTATATATATATTATATAACGTAGTAAATGCGTAGTAGGTAATGTAAATAAATACGTATAAATATATATGGGGAAATGTAAGCACCAGTAGATGAAAACGAACGGCTCCGTCGTCATAGAAAAGATGGTGGAAAAAAGTGGAGAAAGGAGCGGTAGAATTAGATTGACAAAAAAGTCATAAAATAAACAATAAACACGTAAAAGGACATTTGCTTGTATCAATAAATAAACAATCAAATAAAAAGAAAATATCACTAAAGATAGTATACAAAAAAGAGGAATCAGGAGGAATCTGAGCAGAGGAAAATGAGAGAATAAAAAAAGAGTGAAAATGGAAAGGGGATACTGGAACTACAAAACGATGTAAAATCAAAGAAAAGAAAGGATAGGAGCAAAAAAATTAAAAAAAAAAAACGAAGATGAATCGTTTTGCCTTTTCCCTACTTGGAAGATCCATTTTTAGAGCAGCCTCTTCTGAGGTCCATCGGTAGGGAGAGGATGCTAGTTTAAATGGAAATATGTAGGATTAAACGATAATAAGAATAAATTTCAAAGAAAAAAAAACTGTGAACAAAAATTAGGAAAGATTATAAGGAAACTAAGATACACCTCATTTAAAGGCATCACCCCACAAATCTGAGGTGGTACGGATTTCAGGTGGAGTATTCTTAAACGGGATCGTAGATTATGGAGAGGGGGGGGATTCCGTCCATTTCTTCCTAATTGCCGTAAAAAAACGGTCCGAAGATGCGGTTTCGAGACATTCCTGGCGCGCTCCATTCGAAACGGTTCGATTGGAGCAAAAGGCGCCAGCACTTGTTCCGCGACCGCACCTTCGACCGTTTTTTTACGGCAATTAGGAAGAAATGGACGGAATCACCCCTCTCTCCATAATCTACTATCCCGTTTAAGAATACTCCACCTGAAATTCGTACCACCTCAGATTCGTGGGGTGATGCCTTTAAGCCCTAATATCCCTCAGTTGTTTTACTATTGATCATTCTATCGATTTATGCTAGAAAAATCGATAGAACTTTAACCAATTCATTTATAATTAATCCATAATAACATCAGTATCCTACTTTTATCCGGGATCCGTCAACAATAGGTCTTTTTTTCTCGATTTATTGCACAATATCGTAACCTTCTGTTCGCCCGAACCAATCCTCAAATTTCAGAGTCGTTCGTGGACGTTAGTGGTAATATTCCATGGTTTAGTGCATTTTTTCTGAATGTGTATGTGAAAACCATTAACGTTCGTTTATGTCCTCAACAGAAAAGAAGGAATTTTTCGATGAAACATTCTAGAAATCGTTTCGGCTTGAAACGAAGCAATCGCCAACCATTACTGGTAAAGTATTGATCGTATTTGCTATTATGGTCAAAATAGTATGCGTCTTCCATGATTCATTGCTATCTTATATCATGTTTACTATTATTCTTACTATTAAATTATTATAGAAACTTTTTTTAACGTCTTACTATTATAAATATTTGTTTTACTTATAACTTTTTACTTATTCATTATAAAAAAAAACATTTTTCACCTTTTTACCTCTATATTGTCATTAAAAAAACTTTTAATTTTTTACCATCATATCATTATAAAAAAAAACTCTTCTCTGGGTAAGAAAAAATAGCAGAAACGAAGTAGGAATTAGGTAAATAAAAGTCAAAGTCAAAGTAAAGTCATTTATCGACTTTGCTTTACTCTTATTTTATTGTTATATAATTATTTTCGAATAACTGCAATAATTTGAATCTCGCTAGCGTTCGTAATTCGTAATTTTGTACCGTAATCTCACGTGCTAGGGTTTCTGCTATGGTATCGAGTTTCTTTTTTTTCTTTCAGCGAACATCTAGTATTCCTAGATTCGGATTCGCCTAAACATGTTATTTTCTTCGGAGAAGCGAGGTATCCTTGAGTTGTTTGTTTCTTGCTGGTCGGTCTGTAATGTAATTTGATGCTTGCGGGGGAGTAGTAGGAGAGGCGATCAATTTTCCTCGTAAATCCTCGAATTTCCACTCACACCACTCGCTGATTTCTGAACTCCTCCGCTTAAGTTGAGGTTTGTGTAAACAGTTGAGTTTTGTTAGAGCAACACTAGCGGTTAAGTAATACCAAAAGAATTATTTTCACTACCGTATGACGTCTGCAGCGTAATATTGGAAGTGAGAAGAGAGAGGCCAATGCCATTTTTAACCATTGCTCTGCAATTGGAAAAGTTTACGGAGATTTCTGGTAGTTTTCTGGACTGGAGCTAGTTTTGAGGGTAATCTGAGATGTAAAAAAGAGTAAATGTTATAAGTTAAGGTGAAAATTTCAATGTCTTTAGATTTCGTCCCGGTAGAATGACTCTGTTGTACTGAACACCTTTTAAAATTATCTAAATAACGTTGAAATACCCTCATTTATGGAATTTCAGACTAAAAAAAGGCGATTAAGGAAAAAGTAGATAATAATATAGTGAATTAAAAATAGTAACAAGAAATGTAATATACAATCGACAAATGGCATGAAAAATAATAAAATAAATAATGTAACTAAATGATACTATAAATAACATTTTTTACAAAAATAATACAGGAATGAAACTGAATGGACGACGTGAACAAGGAAAGTGTAATTTAATTCTCAATGGAACAATAACTGGCAAAAAGTATAACAAAATTTCTCCGACCCAGTACCGTAACCTAATTTCTCGTCCGTAAGACCTTCCCCGTAAGACCTGTGTGAGGCCACCTATTCTCGGCGGGAAGATGTTTGGAATTTTTTTTTAAATAAAAATGAGGAGTTTTTTCATGGATTTAATTGTCTTTTTTTTGATTATAGTGTTGTTCTCATGTTTACGTTTCTGTTTCTTCTAATGTTTATCTTTGGGAACTGGCAGGGTAGTTTTTTTATTTTTTTTAAAAGGAAAATAGGATGACTCTGTAGGCGGGACGTTAGTAGTGGTAATAATAATAAGTAATAATAATGAGTAATAATAGTAATAAATAATAATAATGATAGTAATAATAGTCAGTAATATAATATAGTAATGGTAATGAACCAATAAATAACTTGGACTTCGACCTATTAGCTCTTATGGCAGCGTACTTGAAATGTTCAAGTGTGTCCTTGAGCTGCTGCAGCGCTGCCCGATAGCATTTTTCATGTAATTATCCAAGCCACAGTATTTGAAAGTAAGACCAGCCGTACCCCGTCTCATTTAGCGATTAAAGGCATCACTCCATGAATCTGAGGAATCTGAGGAACTCCATGAATCTCCATGAATCCGTCCGTTTCTTCCTAATTGCCGTAAAAAAACTGCCCGGAAGATGCGACGCCGCAAGGACAAGGCTGGCGCGCTCCAGTCGAATTCCCTGTAGAAAATAGTGCGCCAGAACGCCTGAAACCGTACCTTCGAGGGTGTTGTTTACGGCATTTAGGAAGTAATAGGCGGAATCACCCCCTCTCCATAATCTACAATCCCTTATAAGAATACTCCACCTGAAGTCTGCACCACCTCAGATTCGTGGGGTGATGCCTTTAATTTTTAGTGTGTCCTTCGACGCTACGCTCACGTGCGCTAAATTGAATCGGTACGCTAATAATAGTAGTTTTATGCAGTAGAATAATAGAAAAATAGATTATAATATAGCTGAATATTAGAAAAGTAGTCTAGAATAAAGCAAAGACTTCCCTTTCGCCTCTGCCCTTATACAGAAGGAGTAGAATACAAACAGAATGGGAAGTAGAGAATAAGTAAGAATAGTAAGCGCTCATTTAGCACTTTTGTTTGCATTCTCGTGTTTTTTTTTCGACGCTACGCCTAATTGAATCGGTACGCGATTAAGTACTGTAATTGTTATGGTGTTTTTATACAACTGCTGTAGTGTACGTGTTGTCTGTCAATAGCAACCGTACATCTTATGATGCACGAAATAAATAAGTAAATAAAGTAAAGTAAAGTAAGAAATAAACACAAATAGTAATAAGTAATAATAAAGTATAGTAAATAAACAAATATGCAATGTAGAAGTGAATTGGAATTTAATGAATAGTGTAATTGTTATGGTGTTTTTATACAGTTGTTGTAGTGTACTTGTTTTTTGTCACTAATAGTAAAGGTAAACATATGATGCGCGAAATAAATAAGTAAGTAAAGTAAAGTAGTAAATAAATAAACAAATGAATAAATAAAATGGTAATAAATACTAATAAAGTAAAGTAAACAAACAAATAAATAATGTAGGAGCGAATTGCAAGTCAAGGGATAGTATACATCTACATACATACATCTGTTGCTTTCTCTCTTTAGTACTGACGCTAGATCCTCGTGCGAATTAAATAAACAAATAAACAGACAAATAATGTGACAATGACATGGAAATGAATGGACTAGTAATACTTTCTTAAACCTTCTCATTTCACCACATATATGTAGGTTCTACCCTCGAGCAATTGATAGAAGGCCACACAATAAATTCTTCAACTTATTTATTTATTTTTATTCCCTTCATTCGAATGCTTAACGTAAAATCCGGGGAATTTATATAATATTCAATATACGTACATATGGGTTGATATCCTGGCCATATTTAGGAGCGGAAAAATTACGCAGAAAATTAATTCGGTGAAAACATGTGGAGAAGAAGAAGGTAAAACATTTGTGCAATGCTTAGACATTGTAAGTTCTCAAAATTATTTAACTCAAAGTATGTTGAAGACTTTTTGTCATTTTTCTCTCTTTTTCACTAGTTTTGAACCCCAGTTGGAGGATCATTTAGCTGTCGTTAGCCTTTGCCATAAAGTGTTTTTTTCTTTTGCGACACAGGTTACGGTAATAGTTTTTAGAAATAGAAGAAGAGGAAGTTATTTTATCACAAATGGATGTGAATGTTATTTTAGGTGAAGTTATTAAGAGCGAATGATTGACGCATTTCAATTTACGTAGTAGTCTGTTCAAAAAAGTAATATGAATGGATTTTTGTGGACAAATAAATTGACAAATAATATATTAAATAAATAATACGAATTATTTGTTTAGTACTATACTGTATCAGTATATTAGTACAACTATAGTAAACGAAATAAATAATACACAACTAAGCAAATAATCAATAAGCACATGTATATATGAAATGACGAAAAGAAAACGAAGTAATAAGTAGTAATAGTAAATAATAGTACAGTGAATAACTCTCACGTCCTTTCTATCTATGAAGCGTAATTCGCTCACTGAAACTCACTCACTAAAGGATACTAATATCTTGTGATTATACTTTTTTTATTTGTTTTTTTTTTTAAATTTTTATTCGTCATTTTACCTACTCTCTCAGCTGTCTCTGAATAACCTCATCTTTTTGGCTTCCGCATCTTCTAGCTGGTTTGATCTCGTCTAGATTGTGGTGGTTAATCGTTTGAGGATTACGACCAAAGTTGGTGAACCCGCTTTGTTCAGGATCCCTCATCAGATTCGCCCTGGATCCCAACGCCCTGCTCCTTCTTGAGCTGGGTTGGTCGTCGAAATCCCCATATGTGGATAAGTAGACCGATGTTAAAGGCATCACCGCACGAATCTGAGGTGGTACGGATTTCAGGTGGAGTATTCGTATACAGGATCGTATATTATGGAGAGGTGGATGATTCCGTCCATTTCTTCCTAATTGCCGTAAAAAAACGGCCCGGAAGATGCGGTTTGTGCAAACGGCTGGCGCGCTCCAATCGAACTCGTTGTAGAAAATGGAACGCTCGAACCCGAATCGTCCGTGCCGCTTTTTATGGCAATTAGGAAGAAGTGAACGGAATCACTCACTTCTCCTTAATCTACGATCCCGTATACGAATACTCCACTTGAAATCCGTAAGGTGATGCCTTTAAGCGTTTTGGATTGGTGGAGTAGATGTCGTGAGAGGATTCTTCATTTTTTGGAGTAGGAGGACGATATGTTTGACGCGTATCCGCCACGAAAAAGACTGCGCTAGGCCCCACCTACAATGAGTTTGCCTATTCTTCCTTGAGTGTTTTGACATAGACAAATGGGTTTTCTTTTCTTTTGTTCTTCTTTTTTTTTGGTGCACCACTGGTGTATGTGAATAAATAAATAAACGGAAAGCAACAGCATCAAACGATCGAGAAAAAAAAAGAAAGAAAACAAAATCTTCCAAAAGATGTATATCGTATTTGTAAGATTTTATTCAAATAACACCTCCTGAATGTTATGATGAAAACGGCCACTATTTTTGTGTCAACCTATTAATTAGTTTTACTTTAATTGTCTTACACTAAATAAGAATAGATGTCCAAGATAACAAATAAATAAAAGTAATAAGTAATAACGACTAAACTCTTGCACATCGTATTAATACATTCGTCTCAAAAGAAAACGAATGCAGCAGGAATGAATAAATTTCATTTGTATCCAGAGGAAAAAAAGCGCTGTGCTTCAAATTCGAATGTCATGACAACGGCAGAAACAGAAAGACTAGAAATGTTCCACGAGAATTGCTGAAAATTGCTGGAAATTTCGAAAATGAGGAGAAAATATGTTAGCAGGAAAGAACGGGACAGTTCTTCAGTTCTGTTTTTCAGGAGAAACAAATCCTTGACCTTATAGTGAGAATATCACTTGTCATTGTAGTTACCTATCGGATTGAGCTTCCTGGAATTTTCTTCTCTGCTTTGTCAAGAAAAGGACTCTTTATTTTTTCTATTTCTCCAGAAAGTTTTTGTTTCGGTTTTTACAATTGTATACATACAGTTCGTGTACGGTGATTTCTGTAGCTTCTTCTCTTTTCTGGACAGCATTGCTTTCTGGAAAGTTTACCGAATATTACTATGCAATTCCCAGTCATCTGCCGGTTTGCCGGCTCCCTTCGCTACCTCGCTGGCGAAAACCGACTGAGAATCTCTTCTACGTAGTGTAAGGAGATTGACTTAACATGATGCCTCAGGGATATTAAGGAAATTAACTCCGATTCGATCGTGGATTATAGCAATGTTGTGTATGGATATGTGTCGCTTTCGCTTAATAGATATCAAATCAGTTACTGAAAACTTTTCGCATTAATTTTTATTCTTGAAAAAAAAAAGAAATTTTTCGTCTCTTTCTCTGTGAAATTTCTACTGTTGTTGAAAATTTATATATGTTTCCGTTCTGGATTAATTTGCACACCTAAATCTTGGTAATCCTTGCTCTGGTGTATTGTTCTTGGCTTAGATAAAGGATCTCGATGTTGTAGCAGGAGAATCACCGGTCAAGTAAGTTTTTAATCCTATAATTACATATTTATATTATTTCTGATTTCGAAATTTATTTAATAACTTATTTTTTCTAATTTTAATTAATTTTTTGATAGTTTCGGTCAATTTTTATTTGGACAGGTTGGTCCTCTTTTATTCGTTCGCACTCAGAATCCGCAAAAAAGTCCAAGTATACTGCGTAAAGATTTTCAATAAAATTCTAAAGGGTTCCGTTCTTTCTCGTTTTTGTTTTATGGCCTATAAATATTATATAAATACTATATATATTTATTTATAGGCCATATATTTATGCCCTATAAATAAATATATATATATATGAATTTTTTCAGAAAAAATAAAGAAATATTATAGACGGTATATTCAATTTTCGAACCTGATAAACAGAGCGTAAGGTTGGAATAAAACGAGAGATTCTAGATTGTGAGGCTAGGCTTAAAAATATATTACAATAATAATATAAATATATATGAATAATAATATAATATACTTTATATATATTTATTTATATTGTTTTAAAATGTATTTTATAAATGCATGTTTACTTATAATACCTATTTCGGCTCAGAAAATCTCAACCTAGATAATAAAAATAAAAATTTAAGCTTTGATAAATAGACAATAACAAATCTACAACAATAAACTTATTCCTGCTAAACTTAAAAAATAATGGATTTACTCCTTTTATTCGCTCCAAACCAATCAATCAATAATGATCTCGATCGCGTTCAGCTGAGGTCTGAGAGTAATGAGGGTTCGTCTTCAAGCTGTTCTCATTCTGCGGAGAAACTGAACACCACAATCAAAAGTCGAGAAAACCCCGACATCAAAACTTGAAAAAAAAATTCGACGTCATCTCCAACGGACCATCACAAATTGCGGTGACTTCAGTGTAATTATTCTCTTTGGATAAAAATACCAGTTCTCTTCGTTAGCCGCTAAAACACTTGTTGTTATTTGTGCCTCAGGTGAAATTTTCAATGAAGATTCTGTTAGCGCCAGCGAAATGTGGTGGATGTGAATAAAACCACGCCCTCTCCCGGCATGGGCCAGCCATGCCTCCTGATTGATAGAGAAGTAGAGCGAGGAGTAGGTGTCGGTGACTCCACACACTCTGCCCGCAACTCCCCAGCGCAGATCATTTTTTTGGCGAGCAACTCGTATTCTAAACGAGACCACTATGTTTCTACACCGTAATCCGCTATGTAATATGCAACGCTCGTCATTTGTTGGACATGAGGAATTTACGGTGGGTCCCATTGCGGATTTTTTTTATTTCTCTGCGGATTATTCCACGCTTTTCGTTGAAATTTAGGTTAGAGCTGACCATAGAAATTAGGCTGAAAGAGTATCTCTACAAAAATTTGGTTCTCTCAGACAGCTGCATAATGATTTATTAAATATTTATTAAATATTTATCGTGAGTATGTAAAACGAGGGAATTTTTTTTGGAATTTTGCAGAAGAATATGCTGTTTCTCAGGTTCTCAGGGTTTTTCTTCTTTTCTATCAATTTTTACATCGTTTACAAACACTTTCGAACACTTAGAAAGCAAATCTCGAAAATGAAAATTAGATGAGAAATCAGAAAAAAAATTATATTTTCGAAATTTTGAGAAAATCTTTTAAAAACAGTTTTTAGCTGATTATTTGAAAAATCTTCAACATGACTTGTTTTTTTTCTCACCGCTTCATTTATATTCCGCTTCGTGGAAAATAATTTTTTTTACTCGTATGTTTTTTTTTATAAATTGTTAGTCTATATAATAGCTGAACCGTTCAAAATTTAGATTTGAAAAATCAACTTCGTTCTTATAAATTTTTAGGGATTTTTGGAATATAAATGCAGTTCGCAAATCGCAAAATTTATTTTGTTCTTATAAATTGTTTTTTTTTCATATTTGACTGTTTTTTTTCTCGATATTACCGGCTCGAAACGAAAATGCGGAACAATCGCAGTACAATACATATGTTCTGATTTATACGCTAACAACGTTAGTTAGCTTTATTTTACTTTTGTTACTAAGCAAATTTTCATGTTGGACTAATCGTTTCTGCTGAAACCGTAGCAACCGGAAAATTCGCTGTCGACATGAGATTGATTAGATTTCTTGGATGTCCATGCAGTTTCAGTGCATTTATAGACAGAGGGATATTTTTCGATATTCGTTAAACTCTAGCAAAGCTAAATAAGTAATTTTATTTGGTACTAGTGTTAGAATTGAAAAAAAAGTGCAGATAACGAAGCTGTAATCAGTTTTCTAAGATTTTCCGCTCAGATAATCATATTTGAATTCGCGCGCAGATTTTATTGTGCACTGTGTTGTGTTTAGTGCAAATTCCAGCTTGTAGCAGCAATAGCACGGATTTGTAGAAATCGTGGATAGCTGAGATCTTATGAAGTTATATGTGTAGTTTCTGGAAGTTAAATTGAAATATGCTAACCATAGGGGGTTGGGTGGCGCAGTTGGTAAGATGCTGTAGGTCTGTGATTGCACCGTCGGTGGTTCGAAACCAGGCCAACCACGCGCGTTCAGAAGACCTTAGCGATTCCGAATTGCACTTGGGAAAGTTGTGGCGCATACCAAGCGGAACTGCACGCTGGAGACTTTGTCCTTCATCATCTTTTTTGAAATAGTTATAATAATAATAAATAATAACAATGAATAATATTAAATAATAATAATGATAATTGCTATAATATAATGATAAATAATAACGATAAATACTATAAAATAATAAAATTAAAATAATAGCCAGCTTCATGATAACTGCTATTGAAATTTGCGAAATTCGGAGGTATCGACAAAGAATTAGCGGATATATCCTAAGAATATGAAAGCCATTCCTCTATCGTGCCGATCTACACTGGTGTGCAAACCCAAAACTTCGTCAATATGGTGAGAAAAACTGTTCGAGAGGCTTTTACTTGTTCTCATTGTGGATGGAAGTAACTTTCGCATGATCACTGCCAAATAACAGAGGTTGAGGAAATTTGGAGCCTACGTAGGAAGAAATTTTACAGTATAAAACAAAAAATAACAAAGAAATACGCAATGAAACGAACAGAAATGACATTTTTATCCAAAGACAGTAATTAGGAAGAAGTTACCGCAATTTGTGATGGTCTCTTGGACATTACGTCGGATATTTTTCAAGACGTTTTGATGTCGAAGTTTTTCCTCCTTTTTGATCAGTTTTGATCGTTCAGTTTCTCCTTAGACAGGTGAACTTCTAGTTCCACAGCCAGTAGATCCTGAAGATGACTAAAGTAGTAGTAATAAGGAATAGGAAGGAATAGGTGACTGTGACAAAAGGCGGCACATCGTTCTTCAATAGGAAGTGTTCCCCGTTCCTTCAACTGCCTTCTGTTACGGAGCTAGCCGCATTTCGCGCTGTACATAGTTACGCTGACCTAACGCCGTGCGAAGTTCTGCTTTCTGAGCACGTCCGGAAGACCTCTGACAACATATTCCCGCACTTTCATTCCTTTCCATCGAGTTGTTAAAGGCATCACCCCACGAATCTAGAGTGGTTCGGATTTTCGGTGGAGTATTCGTATACGGGATCGTAGATTATTCAGGGAAGGGTGATTCCGTTCATTTCTTCCTAATTGCCGTAGAAAACGGCGCGGAAGATACGGCTTCGAGCGTTCCGGCGCACTATTTTCTACAAGGAGTTCGATTGGAGCGCGTCAGCCTTGTGCATGCGCCGTATCTTCCGGACCGTTTTTTACGGCAATTAGAAAGAAATGGACGGAATCACCCGCCTCTCCATAATCTACGACCTCGTATAGGAACTCTTCACCTGAAATCCTCACCTCCTCAGATTCGTGGTGTGCTGCCTTTCAGACAATGTTATGCTACTTTGCTTATCCTTAAACTTAAGCGACTTATCCTTAAGTCTTTCCGTAGCAGTGTATGTCCATATTAGAACTGTGCATATCTTTTTGACAGTTACAATGGACGTTCGGACATACTATATACCACATCTCTGTTAGAGAACGTTAATAGTAGTGTAGTAGAAATTTCTTGAAAATTTCTGTAACCTAGCAATAATCCCGCATAGATTTGTATTCGTACAAATTTTTACACTTCCCCGCTCAATTCCCTGTTACTACGACCAGGTGAAAAAAATGAGTGCACTTTCCAATCCTTAGAATTTTCCGTAGAAGTTTTTCCACCTTTTAATCAGTTTGGATGGTTCAGTTTCTTTCTAGACAGGTGAAATTCTTTTCAACAGCTAGTAGACCTCGAAGATGATTAAAAGAGTAGGATTACTGTACGTTGTTTTCTGTGCATACTGTAATTGCGTGAACTTTCCAATATTCTTCTTTTGTACTTGTTAATTTTTCAAAATTCCCTTTACTTTTTAATTTTTTTCAATTTCTTTTTCTTAATCATTGCAGTTCGCCGCCGCCTTCGTGGAGTTTTGCATCGCCTCGTTTTGCTGATTTTTTTTTCTCACGAACTCACAATAAGTTTTCCATAGCGCAACAATAGGTGTAATTAGTATGTATAAGAGAAAAGTCATGTCATTTTCTAATTAATTACCAAAGAAAAAAGAAACTCAACGAAACGCTTGTGTTATGTTACGCCGGATGAATCGCTAGTGCCTTAGCAACCGTGTCCACATTCCGCGTTGTTAAGGTGAAACGGTTCAAAAAACAGTTAATACGAGCGATAAAGTGCAAACGTTAATTTTATCTTCAATTATATCAATGTATGTCAATAGATGGTGAAAGAGAAAAGTAATTCTACAAGTTAGGGATTAGAACTGAAAACTTTTCCGAGAAAAAAACAGAACCTCAGTTTCTGAACGCTTCGTATTTGTCGCAGGTTTTCGATTAAATCGGTTAAGGTGGCCAAATAGTGAAATCATTCAATAAAACAACCTTCTAAAGCTGTATGAGCAATGAAAATCGCACAATGAAGTCTCGTTTCATCATTCTTATTGGTGTAAAGAGTTGTCTCGTTAGGTATATTGATCCCTCGAATCCCGTTAATGGATCTATCTTATCCCTGAGTTTGTAAATGTCTTGCGTTTTACATGTAACTGTGTGGTAAGGTACGCCTCCACCTACCAGTAGGATTTAAATTACTACTTAAACTCAAACTTAAAGTTAGTAACACCTAGGAAAATCAGAAGAATGTGATGCGGATGCCCTTAATTTTTTTTATTTGCAGAAAACTGATTCAGTTCTTAAATTGATATTTAGAAATATTTTTCGTTATTTCCAATATTTAAATTGATATTTTTAAAAGTGTGTAAAGGTATCCTTTATAACGTAGCATGTAGATCCAGTCAATAGGAATGATTCTGCAGAGAAAAAAAAAGAAAAAAAAAAGAAAAACGAAACAGCTGCTATGCATTTCTTGAGTGATCTGTACACGGATAAATGCATATAGAATTGACCGTTGCATTTCGTGATGCAATAGTGATAAGAATAGAAACAGAAACATTATTTTGTCATGAGAATGTCTCCAGAACGTTCCATCCAGCAAAAAACCCCCTATAAACCTAAAATGAAACTAAAAAGTGAAAAAAATGAAAAATGAAAAAAAAAAATTAAACCTAAAATGAAACGTTTACTCACAAGGTGAACCTGCGAATATCAATACCAATAACACACGTGTCGGTTTTAAGAGGATTTTGTAACGGCGGAAATTTCACTTCGCCTTCCTTCAAAGGATTTCTTCCTTATTTTTTCTTTTCTTTTACATTCCTCTGCAACATTCTAATTATTTGATGGTGCATATGTAAAGAGATTAATCCCACGGAATTCGTCAGTGCTTCTAAACCCTGTTTCAAGCTGACTCGCTTTCTCCATTCATATTTCCTGAGAAGTAGTTTTTCGTTTAAAACAATTGAAATATTAGTGAAAAATAGAAGAAATAAATAATTAGTAGTAATAGCAGTAATAATAAACAATAAATACTAGAAATAATAATGCCTTACTCTTCTATTTAGACGATTTATGTAGCTATCGAGTCTAGTCGATTGCTGCATTCTTTTGTCGTAACTGTACTATATTCCCTCTTCTTTGAAGTATTTTTCATAGGTAGCATGGGTAATATCAACTTAGTCATTTGTTCCACTCCTATGTGCTTCATAGACTCCTCTCTAATTCCTATCCGAAATTTTCTGGATCATAGCTGCGATAGGGAGAAGACGGACCCTGAAGGTGAAGGGGGTTCAGCCCATGGGGTGCAGCTCAAGTGAAGGGGCTCCCTTCCCCAACCGTTCAAAAGTGAAGGGGGCAGAGCACCGGCTTCGACATCGCATCTATGTTCTGGATAGCAACTCGTTCGTGTGATCTCTGTTAATACTCACATAGTACAGTATAACCACTTTACGAAAATCTGTAATTGTATCCCAAAATTACTGTTTTTTTCACACAAATGAAGATTTCCTGAGAATTTTGTGGATTTTGACCTACTCATTCTTTATTCATTCCTTACTCTTTATTTTCAAGAGTAGTAGAGTTTCCAATATAACAATCTGCACTTAGCTAAAAGGGAATCGATTAGTAAAGTTTGTGGATTTTTCTACCACATATTTGATCTCTCTATTTGTTTTTTATTTTTCATTTTTCCATGTGTTTGCTAAGTCGTAAGCAAAATGCTATTTTATAGTATGATTCCCAAGAGTTCATGGAATTTCCTGGACTCTTCTCCTTATCGTTATTTCTTGTGGTTTTGTTCGAATCCGTTGTAGTACTTGTCAGAGTAGTAAAATAGCGCTAACTACGTATTATATTCACTTGCTGTTAGGTAGATATTCATCGCTGTTTCGTGATTTCTTATTAATTAACTAATTAATTAATTAATGTTTTTATTTATTTAATTTTAAGCCATTGTATAGCCCAATAAAAACATTTCCAAAAAATTTTCGTTCCAAAAAAATCCCAACGATTGCGAATTGCAGTAAAACGCGTTGACACATCCCAATGGGACCTATACGCTAGCGACTTTATCTTTTTGTCCTTTTTTATTTATTCACTTATTTATTCGTAAGCACTAATGGTATCCCTTTCCCTCAAAAAAAAAAAAGAAAACAAAGAAAAAACACACTGTGACTGAGTCAGGGCACTTTTAAAAAGAAATCGGCGCACAATTTAGTGTCACTGGAACCAGGCGCTGTTCTCTCTTTGGCGAGTAACAATTTTCCGTGGAATACTAGACTTGGGAATTTTATTCTCATAAATAGCGTTTTTTCACAAATTTTTAAACTTTCCCAGATAAACTGAACAGTTTCTGCTTTGAAATCTGGGAATTGACGAACAACTGGGAAGCCTAAGTCGTATTTATGTAGATTTAGCTGTTATGTTGCATATTATTACAAGTACGTGCGTTGGATGCAGATTTTTCCTCCGAAATTCGTTGACGTAGCTGTGCTTTTAGCAAAAAGGCAATTTTCAATCCTTACTGCATCAAAATATTTCAGAACACCGAAGAAGCCATTGATTTTGCGTCCGAAGTTGAAGCGATGTCGGACACGTCGGCGTTGATCGGTTTCGTTGCCGGAGACACACCAGGATGTAGTTATGGGTAAGTGAATGTCAGCTGTTTTCTTTTTCCCCAACTTCTTCGTGAGTTCCTGTTGAGTTTTGATGTTATCAGTGTTATGATTTCGTTACTACTCTAGTTAAGCGTTCAAAAGCCAACGGATGTTGGGAAATCTGTATCCGTTGAGAAGTTGAGATTATTGCCTGAAGGGATTGCCTGCAAACATCCCTTCTTTCCCACCCTCAATGCCTTGCTCAAACATCGAAGATGAAAATCCTCTCGACGGCAGCAGAATTTTCTTCTCGCAAATTGCTATACAAAAGCAGGGGAATTGGAAGAGAGATAGAAATACTGGAAAGTAGTGAGAGACGTTGGATATCAAAGTTGGACCCAAATCCAGATCTCTGCGATATTTATTTCCCAAAATGAACGAGTTCGTCAGGACTCCTTAGTTGGTAGTATCTCAAGCAGAAAGACTCACTAATTCTGCTATCCGTGAAAAACTAACCACCACTAGAAGTACCAATTATAGAGGCGAACTTGAATAAGAGCATATCAGGGAGGATTCCAGCTAGCTAGTGTCATTTATAAAACAACAGAAAAAAAGGAATTAAAACTATGAGCTAAAAACAGGAATCAACTAAATCATAAGGAAGCAACAAAGAGAACAAAAAGAGAATCAAATTGTACCTCTAAAAACTTTATCTGATTAACGTTATGCGAATTTTTACCATAAAAATCCCTCATGGTGTTTAATGTTTTATAATTGGTTCAACTTTCATTGTTAGCCAGAGAAAGCATGTACGTATTCTGGATCTGTTCGTAACTTCCTGATCCAGCATCTTTCGTTACAGTACCTTTGGTTGGTTCTGTATTGGTTAGTGGCACGTGTGTGTTCCGTAGGGGCTGGTGGGACTCTTGCAGCAGCCTTAAAGGATGAAGGATAAATCAATGTGTCAAGTCTGCGTTTTTAATCTTCCAGACAAGTCTGGTATCAATTTATCGACCTCGGAGGGATGAAAGGCTTGGTGAGCACTAGGACGAATTCGAACCTCCGATCGATCGTGCGGGAAGCGGAACCTCCTACCGACTGCGCTACACACCGCCCACGAGCAGTCTTACATGCGCATTTTGAACACAAAGTATTAATTTTTCCCCCTTTTGAACCATTTTTTCTTTTAGTTAATTCGGCTACATGTGATATAAATTACACTAGTAAACATATGAAAAAAAAAATCATACTACTTTGAAAGCACTTCTCGAAACATCAGTGGTGTGTTTTTGTTATTTTATGGCGTAGAAGTATTATTTGTCTGCTTTCAAACAGATTTTTGGGAAACGTATTTCCAGAAATATTTGGATACATGGAATAGAAGAACGTTGTTTGGTTTCTTGTAAACGATGTTCTAAAGAAACGCTGCAAAAGAATCTTCGAAGGAAAAAAAAGAGAAATTTTAGAAAAAAAAAGCATTAGTACTTTTCAGAATTTTGTTTGTCAGAAAAACGATTGATTGCACCTGATTAAAAAGAAATTCTGATAGGAAAAGTTGCAGACAGCATCAGGAGAACTTCTGATCGTGAGTTCTCCCCTCGTTTTACCCTACCAAGAATATGTACTCTCCATATTCGTCTCACTTTCTACACATCGATTATAGTAAACGACTAACTGCTATTTATGCAGTTGTAGAATCTTACGTCGGTGGGTTATATTTTAAACTTCTTGAAAAACTAAGACTGCTCTACCTATAGGAGAGAACGTTGAAAGGGTCAGACAAACGATACTACGAAGCGAATGATTCATTCCCCGATGATTCATGATTTTCCGTTCATGAGTCCTTAAAATACTATGTTTTTTACCTATCTTGTCTTGTTAATGAATTTCGTTTGAATCAAAAACTAACAATTTTGTTATTATTTTGAAAACGACTGGTTCAATCTGAAAAACATACAGAAAAATCAATGAACAGTAAAACTACAGAGCTAAAAATTAGAGCAGATTAACGCAATCATAAAGGAAAAGCCCCTAATCAGAAGGAAAAGAGGGTATCTTCAGGGGATTTGTGTGCCAAATATGTGTTATACTTCCCTAAGATGAACTGTAGTCCATTAGTGATAGATAACGTTATGCGAGATTTTCAGCGTAAAAAACTCCTTTATTCAGCATCATAATTCCACTATTTGATGTCGATCCACAAATTCACAAATGTGATGGCCATAGCTGTTTTATAAACGCTCTGAACGCCTCTGAACGCCTCTAGACCCATGGGTTACTTGACTTAATCGAAAGGCTGGGGTTATTGCCTGACACGGTTGCCCACATCTTCACGAAGGCGTGTCGTCCCTGAATACAGCTTGAAACTTGCCCAGCTTTCTCGATTTACAGCAAGAGCTTGGATAGAATCCATCCATTCGTCACTGTTCCATATCCGGCGAGATTTGGCGACTTGGCAAAAACCACCTATAGACACCGAATAATCCGAGTATATATCAGGTCGAGAATATCCAGCAGTTTAGCGGAGAGTTGTTGTCAAAGATCTGCTTTCTCTGCGGATTTGGCATGTTTGGGTTGAGCTTTTGGATAGCTTTTTTCTGGGTAGCAGGACCTTTCCGCAATATCCGGGTAACTTCCGCCATGTAGTTGTGCCAGTTATAGTGCTCAGAGCGTATAATTGAATGTCTGGTTGGATTTAGTATAAGTACGGGCACTGCAAGCAGATAGTAATCAGATTCGTGCACACGGCCACTTTAAGTTCATAAGACCGGATTTATCCATCATTTCGCGCTCATATCTCACATCTCACAACTCACATCCACTCGCACTACTCGGGAATGGGTCCTCATTCGAATCACGCTGACCTCTCCGCTCCGTCTCAGCGCGTTTCCCAACATCAAATCCCATTATTTGACTTATCCGTACCAGATAAACACTTTAGGCTCAACATACACGTGAACTCTTCTAACTCTACTAAGCGTATACCAAAGCGATGCCTAAATTTTTGGTTAGATGCACCAATTGAACTATTTGGGCTCTTAAGAGATGAGCATTATACCCGAAATTGTCGTGGAGTTAAAAATACTATTTGGCTTTTAGTTTTTTTCCCCCTAAAAATCGACTCAGTAAGGCGCTCATGGCTATTCATCACTCATAAATGGTTCTTTTCCGAAGAAAATCCTTCAAAGGCGACTATATCAAGGATCTGGACTAGTTTTTTTTTTGGTGGTAATCTCACTTGTGCGCAAATTTGATACGAAATATATCTGGTGTTTTTTCTATTCAAGTAATTCTTTGGAATGTTATTTATAGTGCAGTCAAAAATGTCTCGTGTCTCTCCTATGACGGAATTTGATACGCCGTCATTCAGCAGGCTGATGACGTCGCGTGCCATATGAAAGCCTATAAAAGCTTTTTAGAAGGAGAGGGCACCATTTTCTCTGAAAACGCAAAGAACAGGGAGATGAGATTTAAGACAGTAATTTAATAAGAGTTTAATAAAGAAAGTTTTGTTTATTAGCATCAGTACTTGCTATCAGAAAAGTCACTGGAAAAGTTTGTTTTGATTAGTGGATACGTAAACCTAAATATATAGCAATGGAAGATGAAAATCAGTTCAGAAAAGGTTTTTGAACAACCTGCCAAAGGCCAGTTACCTAAAATAGGTTAAAAAAGGAGAGATGGTTCATGTAGAAAATAAAATTCAGAATTAATTAGTTAATTAATTACTAACATTATTATTAACATTACTATTATTAACAATTCAGATGATATGAAGCAAGTGTGTAGGCCTAGCTTGAGTGGCCAGTGAGTGGTTCTGCTGTGACTGTACGCTTGCTGGTTCGAAACTCCCCCACCCCTCTGTCAATCAAAGCTTTCGCCCTTCCGAGGTCGATAAATTGCTTCTAGGCTTTTCTACGAGGGATTAAAAAACACTGACTTACTACGTTGGCCAAGTCAACGCACCTCTCCCCCTCCTCCTTCCCATTTCCCCTTTCCCTGAATTACTGTATGGGCTGTGTATAAACGAATAAACACGCGCACACGCGTTCATAAACCACTAAAGTTTCTGAATTAAAAAAATACATGGAAACTGGGTCATCATTGTGCACTTCTTTCTCTATGAAGCGAATATAAAGTTGCCATATCAAAAAAAAAATAATTGAAAAGAATTAGATGTTTATGTACGCATGGGAACCCTTTCCGGACGTCATTCATCATTTCATCAGAAAATCCAATTACTATGTATGTGTGTTTTTTTCGAAAAGAAATAGCATAAAAACTCAATTTTGAAAGAATTCCCGCGAAGCCGCTGTCGTGCCAAGATTGCCTTTGAGATATGAGTGGAGGCAGATCTCAGATGGTTGTTTTTTTTTTCTTTTTCGAAAATAGATCTACAGAAATATGTTTTGCTTTGCAGAAAATCATTCCATAACAGCAACTAAATGAACGATGAATAAATTGGCCGAATATTAATAAAATAGTAATGAAGTATTTTATGCTAAAATAGTTTGCAAACAGAAGAATTCTTCTGTCTCCTATAAGCTCTGACTTAAAATCACCTATTTTATAGATTCATCTATCTTAAAAGTTACGGATTTTTTTTAGTCAAGAAAAATCTTAATGATCTCATTTGTGCTAAGATTCTCTGTTTTTCAGGAAATTTCCTCAATTTTTCGAAACATGAATCGGATCGTAGTCCCTTTCAACATTCAAACTAGCGTAATTAAACAATTAGTAGAACAACTAACAATAAAGATGAATGTATAAAAGCAAGAAGATGTAGGACCTACCTGACTTAAAGGCATCACCCCACGAATCTGAGGTGGTGCGGATTTCAGGTGGAGTATTCGTATACGGGATGGGAGACTATGGAGAGGGGGGTGATTCCGTCCATTTCTTCCTAATTGCCGTAAAAAAAACGGCCCGGAAGATGCGGTGCCGCACAAGGCTGGCGCGCTCCAGTCGAACTCCCTGTAGAAAATAGTGCGCCAGAACGCCTGAAGCCGTATCTTCCGGGCCGTTTTTAACGGCAAATAGCAGGGAATGGACGGAATCACCGCCCTCTTCTTAATCTACGATCCTGTATACGAATACTCCACCTGAAATCCGTACCACCTCGGATTCGTGGGGTGATCCCTTGAAGAAGGCAGGTCACGCGATTGGAGATAGTTCATAACGTCGCAAAGACCAAAGTGCAATGATGTGCGGAGAGTTGTCCCTTTTCCCTGAATTACTGATCGATAAAGTGCAGTATCCTCTAGCCACACAACCACTCAGTGGGATTCTTGACAGTGTTTTCTAGAAGTTTCTTTCTTGTCGAAGCTACTTGCACGAATATGCATCGCTTGATTTTATATTCCTGAAAAGCTTGTTATAGATCCTATACGAATTATACGATTTTTTTTTATTCGAATCGGCCATTGATCGCGTTCGGTCAAAGCTTCGATTTCGTGATTCGTGATGGTTAAAGATTTTCATTGACAACACACTTTTCCAGATTTTCCGCGGAAGATCCCATTTACGAGAAAGCGATCGCTGATTGTTACATTATCAAAGAAAGCCCATCGTTCTGTGAAGGAGTTCTGCTGAAATGCATCGACAAACAACGTGAGTTTCTTTCTTCTGCCATTTGTTGCGCTTTTTTTGGAAGGTGGAGGAGAATTCTAACACTTATTTAATTAGGAGTCCTCCGAAAACGGTTTTTTTTTGGGTGGGGGCTTTTTGTTAGTGTTTTCATGCTTTTCCAGCAAGAGCATTGTTTTTTGTTTTGTTTCAGCTTTTTTTTTTTGTTAAAGATTTGATTTCGAAGTTCCAATTAATGGATAAAATTGGTGGGTGGTTATAGAGATGTGAGACTGTAATCCATCTGGTAGTCCATCTGGTATCTCATGTTATTCCAAAATTTTCCTCTTAGACCACTCGCTGCCAGTTATTTGCTTTTTTCGTGGTGAATAAAGGATCTACAGCGGACCTTATGACCTTAAGCCTAACCTGAGATGCGAGTCGGTCAAAAGCCTGCAGTCAAGTGAGTATGAAGTGAAGGAAAGGGGTTCAAAGTTGTTTTAAGTAGGTAGGATCTAGTTGTTCACTTCGGGCGGATGCGACGTCCTCGGACAGAACCTGTCGGACTGATTAGAGGTGGCAATTAGCTTCTGATGGTCAAACTTACCTCTAGATACAGTAACAAGGAGTTCCTAGACTTCAAGGAGTGGCCGCTCATGGTACGGGAGCATCGGAAAGCACAGCTCTACACAGGGTGGGGTATCGGAATGGAGATCTTCTTTTGACTACTTCCTCTTTTGACCTACGCTTCAGAGACCTCCACACTTGCAATCGGAATGAGAGTACGGTTAATAGTAGTATCCCGATTCACGCAAGTGAAACGAGGATTCGAAATTTGTTCACCAGCAATCGAGGATCAGAAACATTGCCGCATTTGCTAAGGAAAACGAAATGAGATGGACCGAACACATTACGTTTCATTTGGTGCATTGACGGAGTGACGTTCGAACCGTGAGCGACAGGGTCCCACTTAATATTAAACGGACTAAAGAAAGAGTGCTATTTGGATTGTCAGAGTTCTTCAGAAAGTCCTTTTGAACAAAAGTTTGATGCTTTTCATGCCAAAGGAGAATTTATTGGTCTGTTCTTGTACCTAATAGGGGCAAATCGAGGAATTACTGTCGATCGCATTGGAGAACAACGGGAGGGAAAGTGATGAAGGGATTTTCTTCCTACTCTACAAGTTCACTTTAAGATTCTCATTTTTGACCTTAAGTTTCAGATTCTTTTTCCATCCACACTGAGTGCACACATTTTTATTTCTAGATATCCTAACAGTTCTTTTTTTGCAAATATTTCTATCTGACCAGTCATCTGTTTATTCGTACATTCATACTCAAATATTGATTTATCAAGTACAACAACTCTATGATCACATACTTATTTTTTTATCTGCATTAGTTAAAGGCATCACCCCACGAATCTAAGGTGGTGCAGATTTCAGGTGGAGTATTTGTATACGGGATGGGAGACTATGGAGAGGGAGGTGATTCCGTCCATTTCTTGCTAATTGCCGTAAAAAACGGCGCGGAAGATACGGCTTCAGGCGTTCTGGCGCACTATTTTCTACAGGGAGTCTGGAGCGTGCCAGCCCTGTGCACGCGCCGCATCTTCCGGGCCATTTTTTACGGCATTTAGGAAGAAATGGACGGAATCACCCCCCTCTCCGTAGTCTCCCATCCTGTATTCGAATACTCCACCTGAAATCTGCACCACCTCAGATTCGTGGGGTGATGCCTTTAAACAGAACATATTGATTATTTTGGTGTAAGATGCGTGAGGTTTTTACAAATGAGTATATTAAAATGAGTTGAAATGAGTTTTATATTAGAGAAAAACAGGCAATGAGAAATTGAATCCTGGCGCGGTACGCATATCTCGTCGTATTGTCATAAAGTGAAATCTTCAGGAAAAAAGACAAATTGTTTGGGTCCAGAAAAAAAAGACAAACTATTTGGAAGGTGATAAGTCAAGACGAATTTGATGCACAACTCCAAAAATGCACAATTCCAAAAGTACCACTTTTTAGCTATGTTCCCCTACCTGCACTTCTCGCAGTTTCAATCTCCAGATCATCATCAACGACAAAGCGAAATCGAAAAGTTGATCCGGGAATGTAAAGTGTGTCCAGAGAGTTTATTCGGTGAGTACACTTTCCGACATTGCTTTTAAATTGTTTTCAGTGGTCAGTGTTAGAGAAAATCTAAAGTGGTGTTCGCGTGCCTATAGATCTGCCCATTGTGTTTCACTGCTCAAATCACAAGATGTCTTTACATCCATGATTTCCATATTGCATGATCCAAAGCCACATTACACTAGACCGTTACTTGTTAGATGTAAGTTATTGTGAATAAGCCGGAGAAATATCTAAATTTTCCAAGAAAAAACTCTTTAGCATCAAATGTGAAGCCTCAGTGGTGCCACATTTGAGTACTGTGATTTGTATCACAGAATCATCACTTCAAGATGTACTACATCGCAGTGTAGACGATGCAATCTGGGTTGAACTCAGGTTGTGGGAAGTTGCGGTTCCCTATGCAGTGCTCACCACATTAATTTTGTTAAGTTGTTTACGACAAAGCATTCAAGGTATTAGTTTGGTGCAAAAATAATGCGCCTTTTCAAACATTCATCTCGAAACGCTATAACTCGCCTCAAAATCAACCGAAATAAGAACCACGAGTTTGATTATTTCCGCTACGTGAAAGTCCGGACTTTTGGAGTCCACGAACTTCCGATAGTTGTTTTCGGCATCACCTTGGTTTTAAAAGATTTTACCTCTTACGCAGTTGTTCAGATGTTTGAAAAAGTGATAGTCGGTTGGCGAAAGGTCTGGCGAATTTGGTGGCTGAGGTAGGGTATCGTAGCCCAACTCGTTTAACTTCAGTAATGCTACATTTGAAATGTGTGTCAGGGCATTGTCGTGTAAGAGAATTGAGCCCTTCCTGTTCACTAACGCCGAAGAACTTGGAGTTTCCGGTGCATTTCATCCAGTTCTTTGCAGTTCTTCTTCGCGGTGATGACCTCGTCAGGTTTCATAAAGTTTTAGTGGATTACACCTGTAGCACACCACAACGCAGTCACAATATTTTTCTTCGGGTGCGCTTTCGGCTTCGGGAAGTACTTGGGAGCTTTATCCTTGTCCATCCATTGAGCAGGGCGCTTCTTGTTGTCGTAAAGGATCCATTTCTTTTTGCACGTAATAATATGATCGAGAAATGGATAGTTTTTGTTGCGTAACAGGAGCGTTGAGCAGATCTCAAAACGGAAGTTTCTTTGGGACTCGCTCAGTTCATGTAGTACCAAATTGTTCAACTTTTTCACCGTAACAATTTTTCCAAATGGAGTACGACTATTGAATGATCAACGCCTAGTTCTTGGGCAACCTCTCGTGTTGTTTTAAGCGGATCATCTTCCAATGATTGCCTTCAGCAGGTAAACGTCCACTTCAGAAGGGCGGCCGCTACCTTCCTTAACCCGACAACCCTTACCGTGGATTTGCCACTGCTCCCCTCACCTCAAGCAGCGTTGATATTCCGAGTTGTCTCCGCTGCAGACCTGCTCAGATTTAACTCGTAGAAGAAGATTTGGTGAAAATCTTGCTTGGACATATTATCTTCTGAGTCTTGGTACTGACCAAATACTGATTCACATTCAAAATCACTTCAGTAGTAATAACCGCAACGAAATGCGCTACAAAACGCTTCACGGCTTCTAAGATTAAAGGAGAGTGTAAGCGGAAAAGTTTGTCGTGAAGATAAGGCAACGAAAAATGGAAAATATTTTTGCACCAACTTAATATTATCCAATCATGCTCTATACCACGCCAGTTAGACCACGCAACTACGGGTTGTGAAAAAGGCTGATAGGTGATGTGCTGATAGTGTATTAGTTGTCATTGGAAGTTTGCGGATGATATTTCCACAACATTCAAGTCGTATAGGTGAGCCCGTACGGCTCTGTTCATGTCATCGGAGGTGAAGAGTAGAAATAGTGCTATTTCTGGGTATTCTTAATTTTGGGAATGGGGTCGGTATTTCTCCCGGATGTGATTTTGCTTGGATGGACTACCTTCACAGATCGTGCGAGCATCAGTACTCCAATTGTTCTTTTTAGGTCATCATCCAAGATGTTTGTAAGATTCGTGATTGACGCGCTATCAACACGGCAGCCCAACTCGTTAGCCTGAAATTTAGATTTCTCCTCATCCATGCCTAGCTTTTCGTATGTAGTCCTCTGGATCACGGAGACAAAACCACTATTCCTCAAGTTTGATCGGCAAAGGTCGGCTAGACGTAGTGTGCGCTGGATAAACCTCGGAAGACATCTTGCCAGCTCTTTGTGGTGCTAACCATTTTCTTGGAAATGGGAAGTGATTTCAGTATAAGACATAGCTTTTCAATAGCTATCTGAAAAGAAGATTACTTGGATTGCTCTGGGCGACTTTGATTCTTTTAAAGTCGACACGAGCGTGGAAACAATCGCAGAGTTTCTCCTAGTAATACGAGAAGCAGGCCTATATGCTCTCTTCGAAACTGCAAACCTATCAAATAACTGCAAGTGATTATTCTGCAGGAGATTAAGAGCAGAAGGAGTGACGTGCGATAGATGAATGACGATAAACTTCTCACGAAAAAAAAAAGATTCCGCCACGTTGTTAGCTTTAATTTTTTTTTTCGTGCACCCATCCATCTAATCAGTTCCCACGAGATCATGTGTCATCGTCTGGCCATTCTCGTCTGTCCCCTTCTTAACGAATCTATAAGAGTTATCTACTGTTTCTCACCAAATTCAGCAGGCGGTTAGTCCGAATTGGACGCAAGTTTGATTTTTTAGTATGAATTTAACAATTTCATGGAAATCTGGAGGAACTAACTATTCATGAACGAGAAAAACGATCTAATTTTTCTTCTTTCTCGGGAGGGGAGAGAAAAGAGGGAAAGAACCGCTATTAGTTCCATGCAGAAACGGAAAAAAAAACATTACCTTAACATGTGTCATTATGCATTGAAAATGTGCAGCGCATATGCTAATATTGTCACCATCACTGGTACACTACATACACTTGGTGCATGAGCTCTGGGAATCCGAGAGACAAACTCCTACGTTTCAGGGTCTTACGAAGAAGTGTACTCCATTCAGAAGACCACCACAGCAGGAGATACACGTCTCCCGTCAAATAGACATGCAGGATATATCGTTATAGGATTTAAGCTGCTTGACGACTCGTCAAAGGTACGTGAACGATATCATGACGTGATTGTATGTTTGGTATTTTGCTACTGCTAAAATCGTTACTGAAGAACTTTGAGTGGAAGATTTGAAAAAATACGATGGTCTATCTTAAATCCTTAAAGAAAAGCGGACGAAAAAGGAGAACAGCAGACAGAAAAGCAAACAGCCGCGGATGAGGAAAGTAAAGGAGGGGGGATTTCATGGGTTCTGGTTCAGCAGGTTCTGATTTAGGTTGTTTTATATGTTTAAACGATCGAATGCTTGGGTTTGAATCCCCTATCTTCAGTTGTTTTCTTGTCGGAAACGTTTGTAGCTCCCGTTACTAGAACCGTGTTGGAATGTCCAACATTGCAATGCACAGAACAACATCCTCTGGATTCATTTCAAAGTTAGGACATTGGTTTAAAGGCAGCATACCACGGAAGTGAATCCGCGGGAAAAACTAGACATAAGGTTGTAGATTGCAGGATCCAGGGTGATTCCGCTCATCTCTCCCTGATGGTCGTAAGAAACGGCCTAGGAGACGACTTTTTCTTAAGACGACTTCATTGCATTGCGCCACCTTTGCTCACCCGCTCCGCATCCGCAAGTGCGATCGGTGGAAGATCAATGACGTCTTCTCACCAGCCTATTTGAGTAAAACGAATGAATAGGCTGCTGAGGGGACCGGAACGTGAAGATAGAGCAGCGTTCTTTTGTATCTCGTAGGAGCTAAGCCGGTTCCCACGCCGTTTTTTAGGACGATTAGGGGGAATTGACCGGGGTCATGATCATACTCGTAATCTACAACTCGATCTCTCTATTGTCCCACAAAGAGTGTAACCTGATATGCTGCCTTTAAAAAATAGCAGGAGTCGGTTAGAGCACCTTGCGTAAACACGTAGTCATAAAATCACAAAAGCCTTTTCTTTAATATTCAGACCACAGAAGCTCGATAGAATACATTTGCATAATATATGGAAAAAATTGCAGCAAAAAAACTTGGAAAAATCCTGGTTGTCCTGGTCAGGAGCTCGAGAAATCTACAAACATTCCCCACGAACGTGGAATCTAAGGCGGATATCACTTAGAAGATACACATCAACGTCAGTTTTTCGCTAGCGCCTTTTTTTCGTTAATGCTTCAAACAAAAGAGTTTGAAACCTTTAGAACTCGTTCATCTCATCGTCCTTTCGTCTACATTTTAATGTGCGAGTTCGGTTCAATACTACATCCGTCAAATACTCTGCAAGCGCTGGATATGTGTGAGAGATTGCGAGTACGCAACTGCGGACATATAGCACTTTATCAGGTAGAGAGTACTGTGGTTCGGAATGATCTAGGTGAATTTATTTCAAAAAAACCTTCTTCAGGTCCACACCGCTTACGGTGCCACTTTGTCCAGCGCTAGGAAAGTGTTGTCCACCTCAACAGCTGCCATGAAGCGACAAGCTATGATTCGTGGATTCAGCCACGATGTCGATACCCCGCCCCCGGGATCTACAGACGAACGTCGATCAAGATTGAGGATTCGTGAAAACAGTTTTCAGTACCCCGACGAACATTACACTTCCTATCAATGATTACTTTGCTTTTTTTTCCTTTCTTCCCAAGAAATTTTTCAAAGTCAGTCAAATTCTTGGATCTGTACACATTTTTTTCGAAATGATTGGTAGGTCACCCCTGCTAAAACGTTAGTGGACGAAGTGTGACGCGTTTCCATCCGTTTCCAGTGTTCCACCAAAAGTTTCCACCAGTCCACGGTAAGACAATAACCTTATAGTCGCGCGAGTATTCTGCGAGTAACAGTGACCTTCCACGTTTTCCTTCAGTAGTTAAGTGGTACATACAATACCATTTATTTCTTTCCCTTCAAAAGTTTCTTGAAAGTTCTGAATATTGGAGGCTATGGAAATGATTTTTGAAGTTATTGGGCTTCATTCAAAACAGGTAATTTTTCTCGAGAAGGGTTAATATCTAAAAATGCCTGAAAAAAATCCTAGCTCTCTCCGAATTCAAGCCAGCCATGTTTCTCGGTATCGTAATACAGTTCCAATAAGTTTTTACTGTGTCTTGATACATACTATTTTTATGTCTTATTTAGCATATCTGCATGTATTCATATCATCAGCGAAGAAATCTAACTGTTTATTTCTTCAAACTCAGGCGGATTGCGCCTGAAAAGATATTTGAGGAACGCGCTCGTATGGCTTTGTTTGCAAACTTGAGGACATTGACTGCCTTTTCCATAACTACCATCATTTTCCCACGTCATTTCTGCAGCTGCAGAGACCCTCCCGGTTTTTTTCCTCCAGTTCATCATTGTATTTGTTAATCATTGTGCATTTCAGGATCTCCGTCATTTAACTTTACTTGTTGCTCCGTTATTATGTGTGATTCGTAATAAAGTTAGATTTATTTCTGTGTATAGGTTCCACATAAAAGGTGAAGTGCAACAATCAGAGCTGGAACGACAACGATTGCAATTTTTTTCGATTCACTCCAAGAGAAATGTTCCTGCTCCTTGAAAACTTTGACAGATGGGTATTCTATCCTTCTTATTTTTATTTTTCTTCAATTCTTGCCGTTATGCTGTTTTAGTAGAGCATAGGGTTTTCTCGGGTACTCGTTCTATCACACCTCTGCAAGCTCCTCCACCCTCGTTGTCTATCTCGCAATCAAAATTCAGCTGACGACACAATTTCCTTTTCAGACACTTGCCTTGGTTTTTGCTTTGGTTTCATCAGTAGTGCGGGGCGACACGTATATTCTTCATTTCTTCCAATTTCTTACCGGACGTCAGAACCGGGAGCGTTTTCTTTGCAGCGACTTTTCTTGATCTCTACTCCAGTATTAAATGACACTCGTCTGCAGAATTTTCCATTCTGCACTCCTAATCTTTGAGAGCTCTCACGAGTTGGAACTCCTTGTGGGAGCCTTGAAAGATTAAGAGTGCAAAATGACTTCATTCCAGGAGCTGTATTATCAAGCTAAGAACTGGATGATGTCGGAGTCGAATCGACATCCCAGCCAACATCAGACCTTCGTATGTGCAATAATGGGGCGTTTTCCCGGAATGAACCGTCTTGTCAGAAAGTTGGCACTTTCTGCTTGCGCTGCTCTTAGGGCATTGAAGGGATAGACACTTGCCATGTAAGCTTATGGCATCGATGCTTTTTGAGTAATGAGGTTCGTGTTGCAAAGCTTCATCAGACGGCTACCGTTGTCCGACGTTTGCTTTGCGGAATAATACAATTCTCCAATCACATCAGATTGTTGTCCGAGTTCCATTCATTGAATCGCATTCATTTGCATTCGCATCAATTCCGAGAATGTCTGCACTGATTGCAGTGATTTCTGTTGGTTGGATATCTTGAAAATCAACGTAATAGATCTATAATGAAAAGCATCCTCGTTTTCAACTGCCACGGGTTCACAAATGCCTAGAAGTTGGAACCCTCCTACTTCCATTTTGGTCATTCATTCAACCTCATTCCGTGGCCTCATCTTGCGCTGGAGGAGGGGGGTGCGGCAGAAGGGCGGTGGTAAAGAAGATCTTCTTACAGCAGTTGGTGTATTGGGTTGTTCGTAGAACGACACACTAGCCGTTAGGGGATCAATGTCGTTCATAACCAGATGTTTTGCACTGATACTCTGTAACACCACCCGTGGTCGCACAGGCGCTGGTTTTCCGGAGAAGCATGGATTGACGGTTCAGGGTTGCGTTCGTCAGCTCAAATCGACCAGATTTTGTACAGGAGATGGTCCTACCACTTTCATTAACACACCTTCCTTGACTGTGCGATGCAGCGGTACGAAGACGTTGGAGGGCTGACCCAGAACACAACGGTCACACTATAGACCATCTCCACTACCGCTATTCCACCACAACACCATCTGGTGATTATCGACGAGATTAGAGGTCCAGGGCAATTGAATGAGGCTACGACAATGAAGTGGAAGAAACAGGCTTGCAACTTCTAGTGGATTGAAACCGCAACTTATTGACAATAATAACAGTTTATACGGAGAGCTGAACATTATTTCACCTCTAGTACTTCTGTATTACCTTAAGTGCCAACTACATTCAATTCTCCCCTCGATATGTATCCTTCTGTTTTTCTTTCTCCCTCTCTTCGTCACTTCGTGCTCAAATCGCCTTTCTTGCCCCACTGAACATATCAATGACAGCTGCTAACTCGTCCTTTTGCCGCCCCTTTCGATGGCTGCGTGACCTGCCGTCAACCTTTTGGTGAACGTTCAATAACCAATAACCAATAATGTAGATCAAATCAGAGATGTTTGACCACCGCCGCGCAGCTATGAACTCTCCGGGCAGTCTCTCTCTCTTCGTTACTTATTGTCCAATCTTCCTTGACACTTTACCGAGCAGCCCGCACAGCTGTGAACTCTGTGGGCAGTCTAACAGCACACCGCGGACTATTCGTAACGCCGCAGGGAGCAGCGCGTATGGCGCCGCCCTTAAGGTCTGCGGTTTGGTGGTTGTTGAGCGCATGGTTGTGAACGTTCAATAATCATCAAACCGCAAGCAGACCCGCGCGGGCGGTGCCGTCTGCGTGGCGGTGAACTCCGCGGCCAAGCTAACCGGCACCGTGACATTCCAACATCTATCAGAACATTCTGCTCAGACTGTTCGCGGGCTGTTCTCTCAAGTGCCAAAGGATTGGGGGACTTAAGCACTTTCTACTTTCCATTAGTGATTTTAGTTTATTATTCCTACTTATCAAAGAAAAAAAGAATGATTGGACGAAGCGGACCGGAGCTATCCGTGGACCTGATGTCTCCTGTGCTCCTGGTGTGTCTGATTCCTTGATTCCACCAATACTAGTGGGAAGGACCAAATATTGAGGTTATTCCCAAATGATTCGAATATTTCATTGGTGGTAAGCAACGGTGAAGAAGAGAAGAAAAGAAAAGAAAAAGTACATGGGCAGCGAGTCTTCTTTTCCTAGAAATTCTTCCGAGAAATTTTTCGTACAATATAGTTGTTCTATTCGCAAGTTCGACGTGTAAAAGAACTTCAAGAACAAGAACGGCTTCGTTGAATCTTCGAGGAAAACAACGGGTATCGAGTAGGTCAACAGACCGACATTCACGTTGAAGGCGATCTATGACAACAATTATCAGTCGTGTACAGTAATCTTCGCAGCGAACTGTTTGCGGATCTCATGATACAGTGAGCATTTCAGTGGTGTTATTCCGGCTCTATCGCTCTAATTACTTTCAGTGCTTAATTATTTTCTGTGGAGCAGTCCGAGCGAAACTCGGAAATACCAGTTAGGAAGCGATTACAATTGATCATACAGATACACACTGCAACAGAAGTAAAGATTTATTTCTTTCGTACTTTTTTCACAAGAAAAATACAAGTGGAAAGTGCGAGGTTGCACGTGAAACTAGCCATTGTAAAACCGTTCGATCTCACTCAATAATAGATCAATAATAGATCAATACTAGTTCACCACAATCATGCCTGAGTGTTGAACGTTATATTATAATGAAAGTAAAATTTTCTATTATGATATCGATTGGAAGTAACTCGGAAAAAAAAGGGAAAGAATGGCATTGAAATGAGCTCGTAAGTGACACACAGCGATCGTGGATCTTCTCCGGAAAATTCACAGATTATCTCGGGTAAAGTTGTCTTTGTTTTTTTTTTAATTCCGGCGTCATCGATAGACTTCCAAAGATCACTGATATCCGAAAATTCGCAGAGGATTATAGATCGTATCGTACCGCAGCAGCAGTAGGAGCTGCTGCGGCGCCATTGAGGTACTACCGTGGTCCCGTCACGTGATACTGTGAGTAGTTTGTCCAGTACAAAATATTGAAACCGATGAAGCACAACGGAAACAGAGCTCCTGGAAACGTGGATGAATTATTGAATGGGAAGAAAAATTCTGAAAAAAAAGAAAAAAATTGAAAAAACAGGGATGTAAAAAATGATTTTTTTGTTCGAAATGAAGCTGAAAATTTATTTAGAAAAGAAAAAAGAAGTGAAGAGAAAGAAGAAGAAAAAAGTGGAATTCAATATGGATGTAAAGTTCTGGATATGTAAACGGTTTAGGTTGGGTCTCCTGAAGACTTTCTCATTTCCAGAAAACTTTGGAAAAGTTACAAAACCACAAATGATTCATGGAGTTCTTTTGCAGTTAAACTTTTTCGATCGTCATGGTGGTGATCTACGTCAGGATTTGTCGTGATCTATCGGATTAAACGAGACATCCTACGCACAATTGTGACCATATCTATCCTGGGCAGTAAACGAATGAGTAATTGGTAAGATCGCAAGCAGAAGTTTGCAAGCTTCTTCCAGAAAACTTTGAAATAGCGAAGATAGAGAGACTGCTTGCCGCTGCCGCTCTCTTTGGAGGAAAATCCCGAGGTCTCGGCAAAGATAGCGTTTTCTCTGTAGAGATGGAAAAGTAGGAGGAGGTGTGAAAGAGGGAAAGAAGAGAAGAACACGACAGTAAAAAGGGATACGGAACCATCCTCTTTCTTCCATAATCATTCATCAGTATCGCTTCCCATGACCGCATTGATTTGGTCACTTGACTGGATAGACACGATCAACTGATCCAAACTGTTCTGAGATACAAATAATTGACTTGAATGGAGCCATGACAGAAGTACTTTTGTCGGTTATCGGATTATGAGGTCAGGAGAGGATATCAGAGCCTGTAATTTCCAGGAAAATCCCCGCGTAGTTTTGTTTTCTTTGATTCAACATAATTTCTGTTCAACAGTAGACGGATAAGTTCCATCAAGTTCCCTGCATCTATCATGGAAGCTCAGTGTATTGTTGCATTCCAAAGACGCGCAAAAACTGGACACAGACGGCTATATTAAAGGATTCTTCGAAACTCTTCGTATTGTTTCCCTCTCCGTTCCACGAGGACAAAATCTTGTGTACCTGGGTTTGTTGTTGGTGTCTTTATTCCCAAAGTCTTTCCCGGAAAATAAGGATAAGGGAAAAAGTGAAGGGGGTTGTTTGTTCGTTTTTTGTGGAGATGTGACTTCGAATAAAAATTGTTTGAGGTTTATGAATGCGTGTGTATCCTTAAAGTGACTTGTGAGAACTATTTGATGTGTCAAGTCAGTGCTTTTATCCTCCCAAATCTGGCACCAATTCATTGGCATCGAAGGGATGAACGGCATGATTGAGTCAAGGACGGTTCTGAACCATGGACCGATTTTGTGGTCAAAGCCGAACCTCTTATCATCCGCTCAGCATGCTTTCGCCGACAATCTCAGCATTTAGATGAAGAACACATCCGCTAGTGTTTATTTGGAAGATGAAATTTGTTCGACGACTAAACGCTTCCAATGAAAAAGTGTCGAGGGGCCGAGCACAGATGTCTTCAAATATTTTCGTTGAATTACTTTGACAGAAATCAAGAAAGTGATATCGACCAGATCGGTGAATACCTCCATTTTCCCGTGTGGATAATCTATCGGTTAGTTATTTATAGGTGAATTATCCTCACCAATTTATGGCAAGAATCCGTCCGACAAAATCGTTATTTCCGAAGACACTCAAACTGCAGGTCAATTTTAAATAAATGAATTGACAGTTTTTGGAAAAAAAAGGAGCGGCATGAAATTACGGTGATTTTCCCATGAACGTTATGAAGTCCTTAGCGGTTGATAAGACTGTCCGGGGTCAATAGGTCCGCTTGGGATGCGTCTACGAATGCAAATCTAACCTAAACAATGAATTGCGGAGGGCAGCACGTGTGTCAAATGTGTCAGTGAGTTCTTATCCTTCCAGACAGGTCTGGTACTAATTTATGAACCACGAAGTGGTTGACGTTGTCGGCTCCAGAACGGTTTCGAACAATCGATCGTCCACTTACAGTCGAACCTCCAACCAACTGCGCTACACCCGCTCCTTAGCCAAAACTACAAAAAACTAAAATAGTGAGAGATAGTGACTAAATTGCTACTCTACCAATCTAATCACTGTTGTACGTTACAGCACGATGAGCATCTTTTGTTTGTTGTTATGTTAGAGGATAAAAGTTAGGATAAAGTTTCTGGAGTTAATCAATCCGCTTGGGATGCGCCCCTTCACTTCAATTCAGAATCGTTTGAGGTTTACGAACGTGTATCTGACCTATACAATGACTTGCGGTGGCTAGCTGATGTCAAGTCAGTGCTTTTATCCTCCCAGACAAGTCTGGTACCAATTTATCGACCCCGGAGGGATGGAAGGCTTGGTGAGCACTAGGGCGGATTCGAACCTCCGATCGATCGTGCAGGAACTTCTAACCGCTACACCAAACCCGCTGTTATGTTATGTTTGTTTTATATATGGCTTATACACATCAAGATTGTAATGTAAATAATTATAATTTATAATTAATTCATATTTTGAAGGAAAAAAAAACTATTTTCGCATGATCTAATCTCTTCGTAATAATAAACAGATGCAAGACGAGGCCTCATAGAAGGCGTGAATACGAGGACATACTTGTTTCTGCAGAACGAATTTCGGGAGAGGTGTTCATTTCTTCCTCGCTTTCTTTCCTTCTATTTGAGAACATTCTCATTCATTGCACAATTTTTCTTTTACAGCAATAAAAAAAACATTTCATTATTTTCTCGATGGTTTTTATTTTTGCGTACGTTTAGCATATTATATTAGTGAATGCGTGCAGCTGAAAAACTAAAACGTACTAGAAACGAGATCTGCCTTCTTTGCGCTATCGGCTGGCTCAAGTTGTTGTCGTATCCATACGACTAAGCAGGATTTCCGCAGCATCCGTTGAAGACGGCTTATACTAAAAATATAGCGATTAATAGAATTAGCATGTTAGTCACCTAGCAAGAAATAAAATAGCAAAAATATATCTCTACGCTTTAACGCCGAGATATAAGAAAACGTCTATTCATCTCCCCTTCTCATTATAATATCTATAGCAGTTTTTACGATTGTATCTCTCTTAAAGACATCACTCCACGAATCTGAGGTACGGATTTCAGGTGAATTATTCTTATAAGGGATAGTAGATTATGAAGAGGAGGGTGATTCCGTCCATTTCTTCCCAATTGCAGTAAAAAACGGCCCGGAAGATGCGGCGTCGCACAAGGCTGGCGCGCTCCAGTCGAACTCCTTGTTGAAAATAGCGCGTCGGAACGCTCGAAGCCGCATCTTCCAGGTTGTTTTTTTACGCCAATAAGGAAGAAATGGACGGAATCACCATCCTCTCCATAATCTACGATCCCGTATACAAATACTCCACCTGAAATCCGTACCATCTCAGATCCGTGGAGTGATACCTTTAAACAAAGAAAAATTGTTCAAGAAATTTTGCAAATCCCACACAAAATGTCTCATTATGAGATCTAGTCCATCGGACACTTCAAACAACGAGAATCGTAATGGGACTACGGTTGTGGAGTTGAGAGTACTGTCTTGCTGTCGTGTTAGGACTGTTAGGATCGGATCGTGTTATGTTGTTGGATGTTAGGATCGTTAGGATGTTAGGATTGTTAGGATCGATTTTAGGATGAGTACTATTTTTTTTTGTCGTGTTAGGATCAGGAGAAACCAGGAGAGAAGGGTAGTGTAAAATGATCAGGGTCGAGAATGTCATGAAAAGAGACAGTAGACACTATTTCATCCGAAACCTTAGGATAAAATCAGAGAAGTTATTTGAAAAAAAAAACAAAAGATCTAAGTACTACAGTAATGCGATTTCCGAGTTCCGAAGTTATATGTTCCAAAGTTTCAGAGAAAGAAATAGAAATAAATAGAAATATTACCTTGCACATGATCTACATATACATGGAAGTAAAGATGTATGCACGGATGAATGAATGCTTGCAAATAAAATAGAAATAAAAGTAAAAATAAAATAGCAATAAATAAAAAATAAAATAAAATAAATATAAAATAAAAAAAGAAAATAAAGTAGCAATAAATGTAAATAAGTAAGTAAATGTAAAAATCGCTAACCGACTAGTCGTCCGCGGCCCAAGAACTAATAGCTCAGCTGCATCATCGAACCGATTCCGTTTCATCCAAACTTCACCGTCCGTCCGTGCCCGTAAGTCTATCTGAAAATGAAGATTTAAAAATTGTGGCGGATCCAGAGAGTTCTAGAAGTTCCTTTAGTGGAAGTTCTAGAAAACTTCTACTAAAGGAACAATTAGCAAAATTTTACAGCTTTTATAATCATTTTATTTTTTGTAATTTTTTTAATAATTTTTTATAACTTTTTATAACTTTTTTTTTATTAACTAGAGAGACAAAGATGTGGATAACTGGAAGAACAAGTAGGAATATTCTAAGGTGCTCTAATTTTAGCTTTAGAATGTTACCTAATCACTTAAAGGCTATAATTAACTTTGGAAGAGGTTGTAGATAATAGGCGGTGCTTCAGAGTACAAAAATTACAAAAAAAAAATAAAATTTGACATTTCCCACACGCGCTCCGCTATCGTTAAAATCCCGTGACTAATTCGAGTCGGATAGCGAGAGGTCCCCGGAGAAAAGTTTATTACACCCCAAAAAGTACAAAATTGGTACCCAAAGGTTCAAAGATAACAATTTCAAACTCGAAGCTCTAAAAAGCGAAAACCCCATATTTTTCGATAATGAAAGATGATCCGAAGGGGAACTTCAAAAAAAGTTTATTCTGCCAATTTCAAGGTTTTATAATATTTTTCACTGAAAATGAGAAAAAAAATCCCCTTTAATTGTTAAAAATACATGAATAAATAAATAAATAAATACATAAAAATATGTCGCACAAAAAGGGAAAAAACCTACTCAACAACACAATACAATGGTTACGCGTGCAGTGTTTCCACATGTTTTCACTATCTATGCTGGCTGTGGGTCAGAGCTGATGGATACAAGATAAGATTTTTTTGAAAAAATCAATTCCTATAGTAGCAGTGAGTGTGGAGCTCCGAATCTTTTCGTTGTACTTTGTTTTATTTGATTATAATTACTTGAAGATTCAGGGAAAAATTTCATTTTTTCACGAGGAAAACAAAAATAATAGGACGGAGAAAACAAAAAGAATTACTGATTTACTTATTTTTTTGTATTAATCGAGCATTAAATCAGATCAGATCAGATCACGTGAAATGAAGGTGCCGAATGGGGGGGGGGGGGAACAATGAGTAAAAATAAGTAAAAGTAGTAGTAAATAAAAATATTTCGCAAATTCCTGTAACATTTACCGTTGTATGCGGTATAACAACATGTTGATTCGACAATATTAACGATCCTGTTCGTGGTTCTTGCCGACTATCTGAAAAATGTCCCATTCAAGGACCACAATGAGAAATGCGCGAATTGAGTACCTCACTTTTATTAAGTGTTCTGGTTGAAATATACGTTACCCAGGCAAATTCCAGTAAAGCACCAAAAATGAACGTCAGACATGCACCAATCCATACATCGATAGCTTTTGTGTAGGATACCGGTGGTAGTTTAGCGTTTATACCAGAAGCCTTAACGAGTTGCGGTTTTAAAGGCACCATGGATACCACGGAAGTAAAAAATTGCAGATTTTTCTTCAGGAAAAGAGCTGAGAGAAGAACGTTAGCTGTATGAATCACAAATGTGAGCATGGTCATACGATCAGTCGTCCTGAAAAACAGCGTGGAAAATGGTCCCTATGTGCAAATATTGCTACGAGGCACCTTACAACGCACCACTTCTGCAAACGCGCCGCGCTCGCCAGCAAGCGTACGACGGAACTCAATAGGGTTTCCTCAGCAACCTATTCAAGCGAAACAAATTAGTACGCTGCTGAGCGAGACCGCTGCTGTACGGGAGTGGTGTCGTTGTTAGGTGCCTCGTAGCAAAATTTGCACTGGAAGACGGTTTCTCACGCTGTTTTCAGGACAATTGAGGTGAATTGAGCGATGTCACGCTCGTATTCGTCGTCTACGCTCCTAACCCTATCTTTTCATGGACAGATCCTAACTTCGAGAATCTCTTGCGAAGTTGAAGTAAAAAAATATAAGTATTGATTACCTGAGTAGTCATTGTAAGTAAGGTTGTAACGCCTAACGTTACTCTAGCCGGTACAGCTGTACGATCCAACCAAAACGATACCCACGATACAATGACCAACATTGAAGAAGGTATATAGAGTTGAAGAAGGTAATAACTAAATATTGAATTTATGGTAATACGATGTAGGAGACACTAAAACAATGGGACCCACCTAAATTGTCTTCTAAGCTCCAAAACCGTGCGTAAACATGAGTAAGTACCCGTATTAGTTTTGCTAGTACAATATGTCGTTGAAACCTGGAATAGAACCGACTTTTTCTCCGGATTTTCACAAAAAGAAAGAAAAAAAGAAAGAAGAAAAAAGAAAAAGGAAAAAGAAAAAAGAAGAAAGAAACTGCTTACTTTGTTCAGTTGAAAACTTGGTAAGGAGGAGTTCAGTCCGTCTTTGAGCTGTACTGGATCCGTTTCCTTCCAGCGATATTCTGAAGAAAAAGGATAGTTACAACTATGAGAAATCTCAGGAATTCAGTCTTCGTCGATGAAGGAGTAGAGCTACATTTTCGCATGAGACTCCACTGTTACAGTAATTTGCAAGTCACAATAACAACTAGGAGTTGAGAATTGAGTCACAATAAGAACAATAAGAAATAAGAACGAATTCTGCGGTTATTACCAAACAAGTGCCGGCTTCCGACCTCGCCAGCCTCTCGGTTTACGTAAAAAAAAACATTGGCTGTTACAGTGAAAATATGTGGACAGCGACTTCGTGCCAGGAACACACAACCGTAGAGGGTCAAAAATTGATAGGAATAAGAAGAAGAGAAGAAGAAAAAGAAGAGAAGAAGAAGAAAGAAGAAGAAAGATCATAAGAATATCATAAGAAGACTCATTCCTATCAATTTTTGAACCTCTGCGGTTGTGTGTTCCTGGCACGAAGTTGCTGTCCACATATTTTCACTCTCACTGTTGTATTTACCCTACTGTCCCTAACTACCTGCACCCCGTCGATTGGCTGTTACGTTTCTACCGTCTATATAGCAAAAAATAAGGAAATATATAAACATCAGTAATTACATGAAGGGATTTTTCACGACATGCCGATATATGCAGTCAAAATATTCATAATATTTTGTCTCATTCCACAAACCACAGGTTGTAGCTGTGTTGAAGCGAAAACATGGGAATATTATAAAATCTTCCAGAGGATATTCTCCTCAAACTCAAACAAGTCGGGTCAAAAAGACATGAAGAACGGTGCAGTTGCGTAAGCGACGGCGCTCGAAGCGGCGCGGTGGAGCGTAGCGGTTGGATTCGAAGTGGAACCATCGCGAATCGAAGCAATGAAATGGTAGTAGAAGGGGTCCTCTCGTTCGTTCCTAACCGCTACGTTCCACCGCATCGCTTCGAGCGCAACCGCCGCAACCGCAACTGCACCGTGCTTCACGTCGTTTTGACTTCATTGTACACGTATCCGGGGTCAGCATCGTCCATTATTCCTTGGAGTTAAGCTCTATCCAATTCTCAACGACACCAAAAGAAAAGCTGAATCATTCCCCTGAGGGAATTCGCTCGAACGTTACCTTGCACATTTTATCACAGACACTCTAACTCGAAATTCTCGCTTCGGAGCAGATGTGTGTGTGCCCGTCAGCGATACCGTAGCCGGTAAGGAATCGGTCTTTTCAATCACCAAGGTTTGAAACCATTCTTGATCTCTAATGTTCGTGGGGACTTGCTTTCAGCGGACATAATTGCTGAGAATTTTGCATTTTATATTTAACAGAATATTATTTTGAATTCAGATGGGATGTTCAATGAGTCGAACTATTGGACAATTGATAGTTATAGTATATTTTGCAGATATTTGAAGTAATTGACGGGATCGTATGATGAGAGTTGGATTTTTCCCAGATTTCGTGGAAAAATTACGGAATAATGCTGCTTTTTCTCCGAAAAAAAAACAACTGTAAGACTATAAAAAAAGCCCCCTCCACAAACAAAAGAAGAGGAAAAATTATGGATAGATGAATGATGACTTCACAGAAAATCCTGGCCGAGAAATCGTTGTTCACTGAATCGAATCGGTCAACCTTTTGTACCGTCTCTTAGGATTGTTAATTGGGAATCGAGTGATGTTTAAATATATCCGATTGTAAATAATTAATCACTAAAGTAACGTGCAGAAGTAATTTTTACAACGAGCAAAAAAGACACACATGACAAAGAACGTAAAATAAAATGATTGAATTGAAATTTTTAAAGAAGAATCTCACCAATATCGTTGTCCGTGTAAGCGTACGAGGCTAAATCGATCAAGCACGTTTGAACATCCATCGGATAGTACTAAAATCATCAAAAATACAAAATGAATAAACAACTAACGCAGTACCAACAACAAATATTTTCCGTACAGTCGTGGAATCAATAGATAAAACTAAGTAACTACGTATAAACATATGAGATAAATAGACCTCTCAAACTTTTGAAATTTCCTTTTAGCTCTTGATTGCCTGTAAATCAAGGGAAAATTCTCATATATTGGCTTATTAAAAGCTGTGTAGCTAAAAATACATTAATAAGTGACAAACTGTCAAAATAAGCAAAAATTAATAATAGCAAAAAATAAAAATGAGCAAAAATTAATAATAAGAAAATAGTAAAATACGAATGTGAAAGGAACCGAAACGTTAGAAGATTCTTTTATATTCATATTCGATTAACTAATTTTTAGCAATTACATAGAGAAAAATATCGAAATTATCTTTATTTAGATTGCGTATACTTCACAATTGAAAACTCTATATTTCATACGACGGCATATTCTCGTCAGAAATTTGTTAGAGCAAAGGAAATCCCAGTTTTTATTCTTTTTAAATCACAATGTTTTTGAAAAAATTCCTAAGTATGTGTTTTCATTTTGTGGACTATTATAGAATAGATTTTTCTCGTTACGCTACGCGATACATTGTCCATGCTAATGCTTCAACCAGTATTCAAACCCATTTTATTCATTTATAATGAATAATTACAAAATTCGAACCACTATGAAGACTTCAGATTTTTATGAATGAGTTTGAAGGTGTGGCATCAAAAAAAAAAATCAAAACTAAGTGGAACTCCCACGATTATCGAGAAGAATTGGTGATGGGACGGTTGAATAATGTAAAGCAGATTTAGTAGTGGTCCAATAGGTCCCACCTGGGAAACGAGAGCCTCGAAAAATCTAATCAAGGGGAGAAAACGACAAAAAAAAGCCTAGAACTGAAATTTTCTGGATCCTTGTAATATCGTCGCAATGAAACGGTATTACCGAAAAATTGATGGATTTAAAGGAGGATAAGGAATTGTATAACTGAATTTGTATACTGTTGGGGGGATTGAAATATCTAAAAACAAGAACACCTGATCTCATCTATCGTAGAAATAACGTTAAAGATCGTAAAGAGACGTTGGTAGGCAACACGGTCGCATACATTCAACGACCTTGACGAACTCAAAAATAATTCTCACGAAAAAAAAAATTACGGATGTCTAGACTCTTAAATTACGGATGTAGTTCAACTTCGTTCACATTCAGAAAGATTCTGTCATAAATTGCCATTTTCACCGGTAAAATTGTGTTCGAGAAATATCGAAGATAAAAAATTCGACATTATTTTTGAATCAACTTGAAAGTCTATTTGTTCCGTTTAATGTGTAAATAAAATAAATTCTCATGTTAAGATTCTCAAAAAAAACTCCATCTAAGTCCTTTTCTTGGTATTTTCTTTACATACTTAACCGACAATGGGAAATTGTATTCTAGTTGAAAAATAGAAATTGTTTGATTCAAATACGTTGAAGGCAGGATAGCATGGAACCAAAGGCGTTCGGATATTTATGGAAAGAAAAAGTTAAGGGTGTGAATAACGTCTATAAGTGTGCTTGTGCTCAATTTCAGCTAGTTGCCCGTCCCGAAAAATAACGTGGGAAACATTGTTTTTGCACGTTTTTTCTTACGAGGCGCGCTAGAACGTGTCACCCCCCTAATTTGCCGCATCTGTGAAAGCGACCGAGCAGACAATAACTAGTAAGCTACCCTAGCACCCCAACTAGCTAAACAAATGAAGAGCGGCTGAGGACACTGGTGGTGCGTGCAAAAGTGACGTTGTAAGGTACCTCGTAGGAGAATTTGTACACAAAGGCCGTTTCCCACGCCATTTTTCGCGGCTTGATCTATGTAACTAACTCCATCTTTTTGTTGACAGATCCGAACATCGTCAGTTTTGTTGTATGTTGTCTTTAAAGTCTGGTTTTCTTCACTCTCCTCTCACTTCGTACATTTAAACCTACACATAAACGAGAGAGCATCTGAGTAAATTTTTACCTCTTGGAAATAAACGAAGGAGTTCGTGTATGTCCTTCTTACATGCTAATATTATTACTGTCAGAAGATCTCTACTAGGAAAATTTGAATCAAATTAAAAAGAAAACTAAACTTTAAAAAAAGGAGAAAAACGTAATAACTACTGTAATAACCTTGAATAACTTTGTTTCCGTTAGCAAACTTCAGTTCTACGCTTTCACTTTCTGCATCTCCTTGAGGAATTCTATTGCAAAGTTACGGTGATCAAAAACAAATTCATATTAGCTTTATTTTTCTACATTCAGAAAAGCAAAACATGCATTTCGCAAATACTCCCATTGGTAATGCATGATATGAAAGGCGAAGAAACTTTCAATTTCAAGTTCTTCCTCTGATAGGTAAGGTTAAAGACGAATATATGTAGTAATTTTGCGAGTATTACAAAGAAAACACAGTAGATTTTCAAAAATTGAAAAAAAAACAGGAGCACAAGGTGGATCAATTATTCCCCGACGAAGCAACTTCTTACATTCGTTCGGTTGACGTAGTGAGAGCACGTAAGATGGATTCTGTTGATGTTTAGGTGTAAAGAATAAATTCAAGAATAATTCATCAAATAATTTCACATTCAGTCCACTACATACATGGATCCGGTTGGTAAAGCAATTGGTGTAAAGGGTTGCCTCGTCGGATGAAATGATCAGTTCGCTTCTCTTGATTCATGTGTTTTCTATATTCATGGGCTTTTATGCTTTCGTTGTGATGCTTGTAAATAACGCTCCATAAACCATAAATACTAATGGATTAAATCCTACATTCCAACAAATCCAATTTTTGTGATTCTCCATTTTGAAGCAAAACGCTGGTTTCCCAAATACGTCATCAAATAGAGGACTTTTCAAGCACCATTCTCTGCAGCTTTTTTTGCCACCGAAAGCTCCTGAGGATCCTATTGAGATGTTGGTTTCTCCTTATTTTCTATTCAGTTACGTACCTGCAGATGCATCGGACACGACAGAACCAGCGATATCCTGACGGAATAGAGGATTTGACCATCCTTATGCACTCTAATCAATACGTTCGGTTTGTCGATCATATGTTTTTGAGCTTGTTTTTCGTTCTAAAAACGGAATATTTCAATAATTTCTTCGAAAAAAACCAAAATCTGAAGGACGGTTACCTGAAAAAAACTGTCCGGCATCCAAATTTGTTGTCCAGCTGTTAGTATCAGAAAGTCCGGCTTATTGTCTCCAGGTAATCCGTAAGCGAGCCGACCATCCACCCATGATTCTCGAAACGTCAACTGGACACTGTACTCCATATTCACGTCGTCAATTTTGGATATGCTAAAAATCCGTTCTTTTTTTTCCTATGAATTCGAACTTTCATCAAACGAAGATGTTATTATGGCATAGACGGGGTTACTTATGATTTTCGGGAGCTCGTAGACCCTTTCCGGAAGCTAATAATGATGCCAATTATCGGATGTACGTACAGCGGATTACTCAGATTACATCTCTTCATTGATTCTCGCCAATAAACGAAAAGCTATAAACTATACTCAAGGAAAATGTACTATTTTTGTGTACTTTTTCTGTAATTCTTAGAAACCAAAGATATATCGGAGGAAGTATTCTAGAAAACTTCTAGGAAATAAGAAAATTGTGTCATAAGGCTCTGCTCCCGACGTATGTTTGACTTTCCACAAGGGTCGTCGATTTCTTCCTGATATTTCAATCACGCTTACAAATTGTTCGTTGTCTGATCAAACACCCCAAATGAATTCAAAAAATCCTCAAACAATAAGATTTTTTGCATCTTGGGAGAAAACCCAAAAATTCCGGAGGTGCGCCCTAAATTTTCGTTTTCAAATTTTTCAAAGCGGTGTTCTTTTAGGGCTAAAACACAGCTACGCCGATTGAGAGCTCTGGAATATTTCAGCAGATCTTAAGAGTTTTTTTTTCGATCGAATTCCGAAAAGTGACGGAAAAGTCAGTTCCAAGGGCCTGAAAAGTTATCAAAACAATTTCTAAAAGGTTATTTTCTTAAAAACGTTCAGGCAAAAAAGAAAAAGGAATGAGAACATCAGTCGGGAAACCTAGCAGGGCTGATTCCTGGATAGGTTTTGTTAAGGTTGTTCGATGATTGGGGGTTTTCTGAGAAGAAAAAAAGAGAAACGTAGCAAGCCTTAGAAAAAGCGAGGCAGAGGAAAAACGTGCAGAAAAAATTCTATATATTTCAAATTGTAGTTGTAATTATTTCAAATTTGTTATCTCAAAAAATGTTGTTATTATATATGGGGATGTGGAAATATATTCACTCCTACTGCTTCCGAAATTATCGTAGAATTTTCTGCAGTCGAGTGCTGAAATGTGGGACCCAGTGAGCGCAGCTACACAATTTGAGGCACTAGAAACTTAACGACTCTGTCAATCATCACTCGACTGTTAAAAACTGTTCGCTCCTTTTTGTCCACGAAACGAATTCCTGGAAGATCTATGGCTCTAAAGCGAAAATTCGACACGAGAATCACTACTAATTAAGCTGTTTGACGTACATCTCCATAATCACAACAACAACAAGAAAAATCCGGAAGCAATTGCTGTTTGATTTTTGTTCGGAAAAAAATTTTGTTCCGTAAGATGACAAATAATTTACAGCTGAAGTGAATTAATTAGCGTTTAAAACTGTGTAACATAGAATTCACGCCCAAGGAAAGGGAATTACGGTAATTCTAATCAGCTACGTGTGCCACAAACGAGAAAACACGAGAGATGTGGCTGCCGCTCAACGAATCAGTGAATTCAATTTCATGACTTCAGTAAAGTGAGGTGAGGATATAGCTCAGTCGGTAGGAGGTTCCGCTGCGAATACGCGGTCGATGGTACGAAATCGTGCTAGAGCCAGCGAAGCTTTCCATTCCTCCGGGGTCGACAAATTGGTACTAGACTTACTAAAAGGATAAAAACACTGAACAGATACAACAGCTCGACCCAGAAAGTCATTGTATAGGCACGTGCACGTGTCCACAGAAACCTCAAACGATCCTGAATTGAGGTCGAACGCACGGGCACCTCCCCGAAAGGATTAAGAGACTAGAGAGATTTTTTACGAGAGGTAAAAGTAGAAATAATAGCGCCTAAAACTCATACGCTCGCAAGCACGGTTCATACTTTGCGTATTCTGCCAGTTAAAGGACAATCGATACGAAAACTGAACACTGTAAAGCAGAAATCAATGAAATATTCAAAATTCCGTTATTGGAGCTGAACCCAAGCGAATAATTTGATGTGACTAAAAGAAGTGAGTGAAACTGAAATGAAAACAAAGGACAAAGAAGCATAAAATAAATTATGACGTCATTCAAAAAAATCTCAAAACACCTCATTAAACCGCCAGCTAATTAATCACAAAAAAACAAACACACGACCCAATTTTTCAAAAAAAAAGACAGAATCAATCCAAAGACTAACCTTCTAATGAGCATATTGACGCTTACGACGACTGGTCCATGGCTGCCTGGAAAAAAAAGTGTTAGAAAATAATGACCAAGGAATTTGGAAACTGTCGGAAGTTTTTCAGTAATAAAATAAAAAAAAGAATTATTTAGTATTGTCAAAAATAGTGTAATAAATAAAAGACCTTAAATAACTAGTTATATTATGAAATATTGAGAAAAGCAGATAATTGATACTACTCTTTCGTAACAAAAAAAAGAGAAAACAGATGTATATGCTTAAAAACCCTTTTTTATTTCTTTTTTTAATTTGTTTTCGCATAAAGTTTGCAGGGAAAGTTATCGAAGAAAATTTCGTCTACTACAAGAAATTTAGAGTACTAAGTGAATGAATTATCCCTACATGTCTTTCTTTCTTCAATTTTTTGCTTTGCCAAAAAGAAATACGCTTTTTTTGGACACTGCTCGTGAAGGACGACTGAAAAAAGAAAAGTTTTGGGGAAAAAAACCTCGGAAAAATTTTGTGGAAGAAATCCTAGAAAGAGCTGATTGTAAAGCAAAATCCCCAGAAAAAAATGAATGGAAAAAAAGAGAAAGTGAAGACTAAACAAATAAATAAGTAAATCCATAAGGAAAAAGAGAGTTTTTTTTCAGAAAAGTCAAGTCAAATATGTGCTCATTTCTTTTGTAGACCATATGAAAAAAATTAAGATTTATCTTAGAAAAGGAAACACTAGATAAACCTATAAATAAATGAAAAACGCTAATTCAAAAGTGAATGCTTTGCCAATTTTTCTACTACGTTAATCCTAACGTACATACGTGTCTACTCAACCTATAAGCGCTCAAAACACACACACACACACAGAGAAATCAGAAAACGGTACAGAGTAGAATTTTTACAAAAATGGGCTTGTTCAAAATTTAATTTCTTAACAAAAGGTTTTTTTTATTGAAAAAAATGATTTCTTAGTAAAAGATTTTTTTTTATTAAAATTCATAATAGAGTATTGCTTAATAAAGATCAAAAAAACGTTAATAAATGATTAATAAATGATAATAAATGAAAATGGAATACCTATCCTGATAGTAGTAAGTATTTTACCAACATTACAACCACGTACAATCCACTTCAAAATAAATGATGACTTTTTTCGATACGTACAGGGATCTATTGGTGTTGAAAAAAACGATGCACTTTCGAGGAGAAATTTCAACGAATATGTTTAAAATTTAATCTAATTTTAATCTTTAATTTTTATTTTCTTTTAATTTTTAAAAATTTAATTTTTAAAATTAATCATGTGCTATTTACCAGTTATATAAACAGGAAAATGGTCGTAAAAATGATGCCATATAGAAAATTTTAAAATACAAATTAATCTTAGAATTTCCAATGACATTGATCTATTACCGATCTAACTGAGAGGAATCGCCCGTAAGAGCGTTTTTAAGAGTTCTAAAAGAGTTATCAGCGCCGATGTTTCCCGTAAATCCATGAGTCTTTTTGCTGAATTTTTAACTAAGTTTCTAGAAGCTGGAGAAAATTGTTATCGATCTTTAGAGAAAAAAAAATCACCTTTTGCCGTTAAATTGATTCCAGGCGGCCTTACTCTCCAATCATAACCTTTGTTCAGTAGTTTCTTGATTATTTCAGTGTCGGAGGTAGCATCGGCTTCGCTGAAAAATTCAAAATAATTTTGAAAAAAAATTTTGTCCTCAATTAGAGGGGCTTGGTAAAGTAGATAAGCAAATAATTCGAACATAAATTCAAACCTGAAGAAAAATATGATGAAAAAATTATATTTACATGTATTCTTTAGAAATTAAATCATGAATGAGATCAAATCGAATTAATTAAATATTAAATTGAATTGGGTTAAATTATTTCAAATCTATTATATGACATAGAAATTCATTAGAGCTAATAAAGACAAAGCCCATGAGTTCACATGAGTTACTCTATCCAAATCCGTATTGGAAAAAAGAATTCAAAAATATCCGTCGAAATGAAATCGACGAACTTCTCTATTCATTACTAGTGAATCCATAAAACTAAAATAAAGCAATAATTTTAAAAAAAGCATTCTTGAAACAGATGAAAATACAACAAAAGTACACAAAAAATAAAAAACATAAAAAAAGGATTACATGATTATATTTTTGATATAATAAATATCAAAAATAATATAAATATAAATATAATACTATACACAGTATATATTATACTACCTTATTATACATTAGTAATAATACATTATTTATATTACACTTTTTTCAAAGGAATTAAGACTAACAACCAGTTTTTTGTGCTTTTTTTTCAAGCCAATGTAAATAGACGAAAAAAGGTCCGTAAAGGTTTTCCCGTATTTTTTTTGTTGTTTTTTTTCTTCATGCGATTGTAAATAGACGGATTGTTTCCGCAAAGGTCCCTTATTTCGTAGGAGTGGCCACAAAGAAAAAAAAAATCCTACGGGGAATTGTTTGATTTTTCCAATGATCTTTTCGGAGCTCTTGAACGAAATATTTGCCGAGCACTTTTCGCAAGTGACAACACGTCTCGATTATGTTTCAGTGGATCTCGTTGGATCCCCACCGGATGGATTCGTGGATTCAGATCGTGATCGTGTTCACTTACCATTCTTGAAACAGTTGCATCCTGAAGAGCAAGCAGAAAATTGCGATCCGATTCAGTACGTAGCCGGTGGTGGAGTGGTTGGATTCGAATAAGTGCATCGAGATCATATAGCCGATCCGGTGATAAGAAGATTTCTCGGAGGAACGATCCAATCGCACAACGTTCCACAAAAGTTCACAGATTTATGAGCTACTACGTAAAAAGAGAATCACTGTTGCCTGTTGCCCGAAGAGTAGGCGTAGGTAGGTCCTGAAATATAGCCGCGCCCATCATGAATGGCCGAAGAGAGGGTCGAACGAACGAAGAGACGTAGACATGAAGTGCGACCGAATAGATGAATATTCAAATAGCATGGATAAATACTTGTTAGAATTTTCCGTTTCTTTTTTCTTTCGAAAAACGTCAACGTAATACCGATGACGTCATATTGTTTGAGTCAAAGAGAATGGATTTAATGAAAAAAAAAGATCGAATAAATAATGAAATGAGTAGGATATCAGGATGTTTGAACCCAGCAAAACCACGAAATGGACGTTATGTTATGATTAACCCATAAAAAAAATAATGTTAGAAGTGTAAGTGTTACAAATATGAGCGTGATCACATTCTATTCCTCCTAACTCTCCTGAAAAGCAGCGTGGGAAACGATCGCCGTGCTCGAATTATCCTACGAGGCATCTTGCAACGCTACATGTAGTGATTAGGTATAATTGGATCAGAGAACCATTTAAGGGCATGAACCCTTTGACAATACATATTACGATTGAACTAAAATTTACCCCTCTGCAGCATATCTGTTGTTTTTACTTGAATAGGCCGCTCAGCAAGCCTTATTGATCGTCCGCTCCCTCGCAGATGCGACGCATTGCGGGGTGTCTCGTAGGAAAATTTGCACAAGAAAGGCGTTTCCCACGCAGTTTTGCAGGACGATTAGGGGATATTCAGTGTGAACAAGCTCATACTCGTAATCTACATACCGAATTCTACTTTTTCCTGAAAAGATCCCAACAACGCCATTGAAATCGTGGTTTGGCGTCCTTGAGAGGGTAGAAGAGGTAAGAGACGAGTTACTCTCAACATTGAACGATAGAACCATTCGTATGAAACATTTTTAGCATGGATACGTTATGGATGTATACGACATGAATAGAAATTCTTGTCACAAAACTTCTTCGTTTACGGTGCAATTAAAATTAGTAAATATCTGCCCCAGTTCACAGCGACACTGGCTCAATGACATATTTCGATGACTCTTACACGTGTTTAGGAATGGGCACAAAATCAGAAAGCGCAAAAAAGAAACTCGTTCATTCCTTTTCGGAACTCGTCCATTTCGTTCAAAATAACTGAAACAACCGAACTTTGCCAGTAGTTTTCTGAGCACGTCATTACGACATGAATAGAAATTATTTAGTCAATATTTTTGAAGGATGGTACCTCGGAGGGTTACTGGAATCTGGAGCAGGTTAAACAACCTCAAATGAAAAGGAAAAGAGGAAGAACGTCTATTTTTTTAATGGTTACTAAACAATAAAAAAAACAAGCTATGGTTAGCTGAGGCTCAGCATAGCTCTGTAAAATTTTGTTATTCTTTGACCCTATACAGAATAACAAAATATTTTTTCCTTGCAAAGAAAAGACCTCTAATTGAATGAAGTTTGGAAATATTACAAGGAATAGAAAAATAGACCAAATTAGTAATTAAACGACATTGTAAAAATGTTATTGAAGTGATGTTGTTCAGGGTGGATCCCGCCACGAAACGAACACCATAGAGATGAATAGAAAAGGAATAGCAGTAAATATTCACATTCATAGAAGAAAATGAATAATTTCAAATATCGATAGAGTAAAAATAATATTCAAAACTTGAAAAAAATTAACAACCAATATAGATTAATATAAATTTAACATTGAAAAAATTCTAAAACAGTTTCCTGGATGAAGAAAAAGTAATGTAAGAAAAGAATACCATCACGAATATAACAAAGTAGAGATGCGCTTTTATTTAATTTTAATGTAATTAGTTTTTAATTTTACTTTAACCTACCTTACTATCTCAATTAATTTTTTTATGTAAATTTAACCTGTTTCAAAAAGAGTAATGGAATACAGAGATGAGAAGAAAAATGGTCTACCTAACATTTATCTAATTTCACAATTGCCCTGGAGGAAAAAAGAGAAAAATACGGTACTTTAAAAAAATATATATGTATGGTCCCTGGTGCAGCGACGGTAGTAAGTCAATCGACATGAGAAATATGTACGGATGATTGATTATGTCACGAGAAAAATCAATATTTTTGATCAATGTAGGGAAGAAACTACGAGAAGAACCAGAGAAAAATTGCTACAATTGAGAACATTAGTCCTATGGTGGAAAATAATAGGTTTTTCATGATACAGTCTAGAAATCCTGTAGTAGATTCGTAAAGGATCAATAGATAACGAAAAAGTGATCCTGAAGAAAAACTAGAAAAAATTATGAAAAAAATCAGGATTGGTAAGAAAAAGACTGGGGATGATAAACGTGGCTACACATAAGGCTTCAGAACGACTACAATAAATTCACGGTGATAGAAACTCGTAACTCATTTGACTCAATTCATAAATCCATAAAGTGCATTATTGAGCTAAGAACAAGAAAAAAAGGCTAGTTAAAAAGATAAAAGTAACTCTAGTTCGAGAAATGCAAAACAATTAAAATGTCCTTTGAAAAAAATGACAAAAAACAAAAGAAGAAAAGAAAAGAAGCGCTTAAGGCGCTGATAAGAAGAGTAAGAACGAAAATAGAATGGTGATGAAAACGAACGATGTACGGATTCAACTCAAATGCGAAATATTTCATATTTGTTTGGAAACTTATTGGAAATTGGAAAAATTATATTTGGAAAATTAAACCTACGATATTTTAAACATGATTACTAGACCCCTACAGACCACTTTTTATTGCCTCATGTCGATTATTTCATTATTATACCTATATTTATGGTATATTTTTAATTCATAAATACTTGTAATATTTCTAATTGTTCTTTTTTTCCCATATTTCATATTATTGACTCAACGACTGCACTACAAATATTTTTTATAGAGGTTCTGCAAGAGAAAATTGTTTTGTAGGTACAATCTCCGCAGTGAATGAAAAACTCGTCCGCTACTAATACATATATACAGTGATAAAAGAAAAGTAAAATAAATTAAAAGAAATAAAAATGGAAATCTTTTTGATTGGTCGAAACGACAGGGAGAATATCGTAGTCTGAATTGTTAATAGGCCATCTTTTAGCTCAGAGAACAAAATTTATTTGAAATTCGCGGTTTATTTCAAAGTTCAACTCAAATCGCACAGAAAGCACTGATGTTGAACAGCCAGAATTCATGAAAGGCTGGTACTTTTCCTACTATTTTTATGTATGCCTGCTACCGAGATCGTCTGACATCTGATCGTAGTACATACGAGTAGTTTTTACGGTTGCCCGCGCACCGTATACAGTAACCCTAAGCCACGTAGCACAAAGAACTTTTTCAGATTATCGTGGAAATTTCGTTAATGTTGCAGAGTTGTGGACAATGTTATTATCCTTAAATGTTGCTTGTTAACAAGAATCAGTAACAAGAGAATTTGATAAGAATTTAAGAGAAGATCAAGAAACACTACTACTCGTACTCGCCACATGGCCCCAAGCTATAAGGACATAAAGAATAAGAAGGATAAAGTCACTGTCGTCAAAGTCAATCCACTTAGGATGCGCCATAGCGTTTTTTTACTGGAATTCATAATCGTTCAGCTCTTTTTTTTGGAACGCATGTTAACCCATACGAAGACTTCCGGGTTCCAGCCGATGTGTCAAGTCAGTGTTTTTATCCTCCCAGACAAGTCTGGTACCAATCTATCGACCCCACAGGGATGAAAGGCTTGGTTTGCACTAGGGCGGATTCGAACCATCGACCGTGTGGCTACAACGGACCTCTAATACAAGAATATCAATCCCGCAGGGATGAACTGCTTGATCAGCAGCACTAGGGCGGATTCGAACCTCGATCGATCCGGTGTAAACAGCAAAACCTCTTGCCGAGTGCGCCTTATAAGAACAGAGAAGTTATAATATGAATGATATAAGCATTGTGAGATATAAATGACCGATTCCGTAATTTTACGAGAAAATTCTATGTGATGCCTAAGCCAAAATAAAGTTAAGGTTTCGATTTATGGGTGAGTTTACAAAGTTATTACAGGCTGTGATAAAACTCCAATGCGTTTTGTAATAAGTTCAAAAAAATCCCTTATTTTTTTCGGTTTTCAATTTTTTTTTCTTTGCTTTTCTAGTTCTGATTCATAGAAGAAAAAAGGTTTTCTTTCGTTCTGATACACCATTGCTCAATGTGCAAAAATAGGTAGTTCAAAATTTAGCTAGGTAAGAAAATAGTTATCATTTATACCCTTAGCGAGACAAAGTCTTACAGGGATGTTTTCTATTTCCAGAATGAAATAAAATAAAATAAAATTTCCGGTCTAAACATCATATAGTGTATTTGAAAGGAAAAAATCTGCTATTTAGTCGCGCTTTTCATCAGAACAAAAACAATCATACGAAATCATGCAGTACGAGTACGAACAACCCTGTACGAGTGTACGAGCTCATATAGAATAAGTTCTAGGTTTCGAACCAATATATAAAATTTTTCCATTTTTCGATGAAGCACGAGATTGAGAGAAAAAAAGAGAAAAGAAGGAGAAAAGAAAGAAAGGGTTTTTCAGATTATTTAGACAGATTTTCAGATTCTCTTTTATTATAAAAAGAAATACCTAAACATATTCAATGGGAGAATTATTGAACCAAAGAGGTGGATTTGAAAAAAAAAACCGATGATCTCTTAGTTTGTACGAGGATAAGTATATGAAAGTAATCCGAGCGAACCGAATCGGGAAACTCGCAACCGCTTTCGTGATTTCAGCATCAATGGAAACATCCAGAAGTAACGAGGATAAGTTGATCAATATTGTTCATCCCCTTAGGGATGATATACTGTCAGAAAAGGAGACAAATTCACTACCGTACTAATCTGCTTAGGATGCGACAACGAGTTTCACCGCAATTCGTAATCGTTGAGGTTTTCAGGAACGTGTGTTGGCCTATACAACAATGAGTTGCGAGGGCCAGCCGACATGATTAAGTCAGTGTTTTTCGCCTCCCAGACAAGTCTGGCACTAAGTTATTGACCCCGACAAGTTGAAAGAATTGGTTGGCACTAGAGCGGTTTCGAACCATCGATCGGTCAGGTACAGCGAACCGCTTACCGACTGCGTCACATCCGCCCTTAAGGATGATATACTATACACTTAATAACGCTATTTCAAAATTAATAAAGTTCAATTCGAATTATTGTTCGAATTTGTTAATTGCTCGGATTTTGTTTACAAATTCAGGCCACCGTTCAAATCTATTAACTGCTCGTACACATGTAGAAGGTAAAACAGTAAAACTGGATATTTAAATAAAGCTTGAGCGGAACGTCTGTAGTTTTTTTTTTGGAGAGGAGGGGGAGAAGTTGGCCGGAAGTGACCTAGACGTATATTTTATATTTTTTTATAATATATATCTAGGAGCTAGTAACCATACATCGTTGAATTGATGTACAGTGGGTTTTTGCAGCAAATTTGTTCGTTAATTTATTTGTTCACTTAGAAAATCACCAAATATCTATCCCATACGTGTTCTCCATACCAAATATCTTGCAGTCTGTTTCGTTGCAAAAATAAAAACAAACAGGTCCATATTTCAAACGAATCCCAGTGATGTAGTAAAAAGATGGAGAGTTTGGTGGTAAACACCACTATAAACGCTGATGGTTTTCTTGAATCCCGAAAATTCCACAAGATCGGAAATATTGTCTGGACCTGGTTTGAGATGACAAAAATTGGAGAAATTCTTTTACAGAAAAAAGTACAATGAGTCCCTTTACAATATAATCTGTAGGTACGATTCAGAAATACTCATTTCAATGGCAGGGTCCCAAACTCGGTCTACCATGCATTTTTTATTTTTTCCACGAATTGTTCAAGGACTGATAAGTAAAAAAAGAGTCTTTATATTGTAATTGTTTTTTATGGGCACATCTCAAGTTCCGAAAAATCTATGTCTTTTAATATTCGTGAAAAGCTGGTTTCACTGATGTTTTTTAAGACTCATCCAGGAACAACACAGGATTAACAACAGGGATTGAAGAAAATGTTCGTAAAATAATACAGGAAATACTAAAAATGTATACAGTGAAAGAAATTCAGTATAAGATTCATAGAATGAGCAGAAAATAACGGTACTCTCTTTACTGGAGTAATATTTAGAAAAATGGAAAATAATAAAAAATAAAAATAATAAAAATAGAAATAAGATAAAAATAGATAAAATAGAAAACAAGAGGACCTTTTCTGCTCGCATACTAATTATCGTTGCTGTTCTTACAATTTCTGGAAACATACAGTGCGAGAAAAATTGTTTTTAAAAAAATTTTGTGAAAAAGCGAATTGAATACTTCACCCTGTATCTGGACTGGGTCACTAGAACTATGTCCAATGTTAATATTAAATTATTAAATAAAATATAAAATTGTCCAATGATAATATCAAATTATCAAGTAAAATATTGAATTATTTACTGAATTATTGAATTTATTGATATTTAAAACTTGGCAGAAAGCACTGTTTATGCATAATTTCCCGGAAATGTGCCGTTGAAGACGAAAACACCGATACGTATATGCATATCTCAACAAAACTAAATGATGCACGGAAATATGATCACTTCCCCGTGGATAGAAATTGGGAACCCGTTCTATTCGACGAACATTTCCCGTCCATCGCACAGCACAGCACACAGCAGTAGTTCTCATTGGAAAAAGATCGAATGTCGGCAAACTAAGTAGAAGCAACGGTGAGAGAAGGATAGAGAGATGAGGGGGGGGGGGGAATCTGAAAAATTTTCTTGACATGACTACCGAATGAGTGAGAGAGACACAGAGAGAGAGAGGGAGAATGAGGGAGAGAGAAAGAAGTTCTAGAAGTACTTCTTCAGACGCCAACCAACGTTATGCGAACAGGAAATATTGCGCGACGTCGCCGAATGTCGTCACCTCGTTTTTCACTTCTAAAAATCAGTTAAAGGCATCACCCCACGAATCTGGAGTGGTACGGATTTCCGGTGGAGTATTCGTCGTAGACGGGATCGTAGATTATGGAGAAGAGGTGATTCCGTCCATTTCTTCCTAATTTCCGTAAAAAAGGGTCCGGAAGATGCGGCACGTGCACAAGGCGCTGGCGCGCTCCAATCGAACTGCTTGTAGAAAATAGCGCTCGAATAGGAATACTCCACCTGAAATCTGCACCACCTCAGATTCGTGGAGTAATGCCTTTAAGCAAAGTTGGCTGAATGATTTCATGAACTAAATAAGCGATCAAAAATCCATATTTTATTCCGTTCGTTCAGCTCCCCCTTCCTCGAAAAAGTCGGACCTCAAACTGAAATATAAGCTTCTTAGTGGCCTCCCTCGTCACTCGTCACCTACTTTAAAAATTAGCGCTCATCTTTTATGCATGTGCCGAAATTCACTAGTTCCGTCGCTAAAATTTCGTCTTCATTGAGAGTTTATAGAGCAATTTTTAATGCAGAAAAAATTATCTGTTATTGCATACTGTAGTTTACATGAATTCCAAACATAATTCCAAATGGTATTGATTGTTTTTCTTTTTCAAATAAATAGAATAAATTTACCGAGAATAAAGATTGTTGGAGCAGAAGAAAAGCACTTCCACAGCCATTCTGTTCAACATTAATTATACGCGAATCAATCGTGCTGAAGAAAAAAAACGTTCCCATTTTTGGCTTCCTACCATTTGAAGAAAAAAACTCCTACTGGAATTAAAGCACTGAAATTACCGTTTTTTTTCTAAATGTCAGATGCAGAGATCAACTCAAGCTCCTTCTCATAAACACGGAAAAAAAACTTGAAATTTTCGGAAATAGATAATGAAAATAAAAATAACTCTTGACAAAAATAACTCTTCTTGAAAATGAGCTCAGAACAGAGAAAAAGAGAAAACAAAGAAAAGGAAAAAAGAGATACAAAACATACTGTTGGTGCTTAAATGAAGACAATGACAATTAAATTATGAGTAGTAAACAGTGAACACCAGTACAGAATTCTATCAATACCAGTAACTATCAGGAAAAACGGCGCCTTTTAAATTAAAACAAATTTAATTGAAAAAAAATTTAAAAAAACCAAAAACACTGGGTCTACTGAGTAATTTGTTTCTAAGAAGTTCCCAAGATATTTTGTGAAAATAGATTCTTTTTTTTGGAAAAGTTTTCTGGATCATTTCTGAGTGCTTGAAAGTGATATAAAGAATAAAAATTGTAAATAAAAATCGAAACGGTGTAATTTCAAATGCAGTAATATGTAGGGAAGGGAACTCAGAGCAGAACCACGGATTTGATCCTCAGAACCTCGTCACCATTTTGAGCGACTAACGCAAAAACCACTACTTTTTTCCTTGGAGCAATTTTAGGATATTTCGAAGTGAACAACTCGTATATGAAAAGATTTTATCAACTTTTAGTGAATTTCCCTAAAAAAAATCGGCACTACTATGTAAAAAAAAGGGAATTCTATAGCACTTTTACGAACGTAAAAGTAAACTGGTGACGTAAAACTGGCTTTTCACATTTTTCAGGCCAACTTCTATTGAAATCCTACAAAAATAGCGAAAATTTCCCGGGAAATTACGTGCGGTGCCTAAGGAAAAAGTATGAAATCAACAAATAGAGAGTTAAAACCATGTAAAAATCCATCTGTTCGTAATAATTTCATGTGACTGGAATGGAAGTAGCTGGATAGCCCCCGAAGCTGCACGTGAAGCCACTATGTAACAAAGGAATTTATGCTTGCGGAAAGTCGAAGACACCGCAGCTGCAGCTCGCCGATCAAAAAAAGCGATGTACGTCTTTGTCTGTGATGCTATGGATAAAAGCTAGCTGAAGACAATGACGTTCGTTTGAAAAAAAAATACTTTCTCGAACGAGGACGAAGAGGAAAAATTTAATTGAATAACGAGAATGAATTGAATGTGAGAAAAAATCGACAGCATTGAATCAATAGGATTTACATTTTGTTTCAAAATGTGCACTGAAATTTGTCCACGAAAATATTAGTGAGGTAGGTCTCAAGTGGAGGTTTGCATCCATCCATTGATCGGGTGGATTAAATGCAAATGATGAGAGTACAGTCATACAGTAACTGCTAACATTTATGTTGTAACAATACTCCTTAAAGGGCCGCATAGCACGAAGCGGACGATACTGGATCCCCACCACGATTAGGTAGAGTTTGGAGTGTAGATAATAAGAATCAGTGTCGTTAGACGCTCGATTCTTTCTAAAAATTGCCCCAGAGAACAGGCGTGGGAAACTGCTTTGCTGATCGAATTTTCCTACGTGACACGTAGCAACATGCCACATGAGTAAATGTACATAGCTATCCACACGTGTCTCTTCGCTCACATAGTGATTCGTTCTTTCTTTTTCTTTTTTTCACAAGTATGGATCCGGAAGTAGAGAAAGGAAAAAATATGGATTCAGATGGAAGCATTTAGGCTTACAAGGAGAGCGCGTCAAGACTAATCATAGAGTTTATACTTTCCGTCTACTGGCTAATGGATCAGATGGAAAGATAGGAACCTTATGGACCTTACAGGAACAATTACCTTATATTAGAGTAAAAAATAAGAAAGATAAAGTTTCTAGCGTTAATCAATCCGCTTGGGATGCGCCCCCACGTTCACTTCAATTCAGAATCGTTTGAGGTTTGCGAACGTGTAACTTGTCCATACAATGACTTGTGGCGGCTAGCCGATGGGTCAAGTCAGTGTTTTTATCCTCCCAGACAAGTCTGGTAGCAATTTATCGACCCCTGAGGGATGAAAGGCTTGGTGAGCACTGGGCGGATTCGAACCTCCGATCCATCGTGCAGGAAGCGGAACCTCTAACCGACTTCGCTACGCCCACCCCAAATTAGAGTAATTAAAATTTGATTAGTCTAACTTTATATTTAATTATTCATTTTATTTTATTTCAAATAATTAAATTAAATTATCCGCTCATATTTCGTGGCAACTAAGAGGAAGCGGAAAAATTGCAGAATCGTACGTATTCGTGCCACCATTTATATTTTCATTCTCTATGCACAGCAATAAGCTTTGCAGCGGTCGAATTTATAAAATATTCAAGGAACGAGTGATGAGACTATTAAGAAGACAGAAACAAGGAAACATATCAAATTACAAAGAACAATAACTTTCAAGAAAATTCGATCGGAGCACATCCAACTCATTTTTTTTGGACATTTTAGCCAGTTAACAAATTTTGGATTGGATTAATTTTGGAATTTGGATTTTGGACAATTAATTAACGTTACATACATAACGTTCTATGTAACGCCTTTCATTCGTTTTTTTCGCCATTTTTTTTTCTTCCTTAAATCCAAGATTTGGTTTTGATTATCTCTCTTCTCTATCCATGCATATTCTCCAAGGGCATGTTGAGAACACACATCGATAGCGCCCACATTATTCCTAATAAGTGACTATTTTATATGACATCATAGCTATTAGATTGTCCTCGATAAGTCTCTAAATGATTTTCTGAGATTTTTATCTTTTTTTTTAATCAACAACAAAAATATTCCAATCAATAATGTAGCACTATAGAATAGTCGATAGTCTTCGTCGATCATATCCAGCGAATGCAGTGAGAAAAAACCTAATTTTATCCAGTTCTCTGGAACAGTGGATACGGGAAAAATGAAACGTCCAAAAAATCGTTCAAAATTCTGAAAAAAATACAGATTTTTTTTAAGAAATTCTTTAAAATCCGAATTTGCACAAGGTAATTTTTTAGGAAAAAATATGAATTTCCGATTCTCTTACTTTTTTTTTTAGTAAAAATAGATTTTTCACCTAAAGTATTTATTTTGGTATAACGTTAGTGTTGAATTATATCAAGTTCTCCTCACAAGTTTCTTTCGTGCTTCTTTGATATTTCTAGTTTCCATTCAACAGCCAGGAGATCCCAATCAATAATGTAGTCTGGAAAAAATAATCAATAGTCTTCCTTCATCGATTCTATCGTTCTATTGATAGATCGTTGATTTTTTTTGGGGTACGACTGAAGTTGTTGCTGTGAATTAAAGTGTTTGCCGTGCCGTGAAAAGGAAGTTATTGGAGAACCTGATACAATTATCATCCGTGAATCAACCAGGATTTAGCCGATTACAAATCTTGTCATGTAGCCATGGTGAAAAATTAAGTGTACAATTTAAGAAAATTAAAATTGAAATGAAGCATCGTTAAAATTGGAGGAAAAAACACAAAAATATATTTTAGACATTAAAAAATCAACTATCATCAAACTAAAAAAGCATTAAAAATATATACCAAAAATTAAATATATTACCAGCGTCCATACACTTTCGAGAATATTTCCAAGAAATTTTTGTAAGTTTTTTTCCTCTGTTTCTGTACATCTCACATTTTTGCCAATACTTCACATAAATTCCCATTTTTATGGTTCGCAACATGGCTGGCAACCGTACTAAAATTGTGTTATCCATGCATACTGTTGGAAAGAATTCGATAAATATATCTACCCATTTCGAATGAAGCAAATGTTTATTTATGAAGTTTTTCCTAAAATCTCGGCGCCCTTTCCGAGAAATTAAATCGAATATCAATTGTAGGTCTTTTGAAACGTTATAAAGTCAAAAATATGTAGTGCACTTTAGCTCGGATTTTTTTCCCTGATTTATTGATCTTTTCTCGGGTTTTAAATATCGATATATTAGAGCGGATACGATTGTGGATAAATGTGGTGTATACGCGTGAAAATACGAAAAAAAAAATCTCTTTTGTTATTTTTAAGAATTGTAGTGAAGAGGAATTGAAAAGAGAATTGAAATTGAAGTAAGAAAAAATGAAAGTAAATAGTCATAATAATAGTAGTAGGAAAATATATAAAAATATAAATATAAGAACAACATGAAGTAATATAATAAAGGATAAAGGATAAATTTTCTGGCGTTAATCAATCCGCTTGGGACCTGCGCTACTACGTTCACTTCAATTCAGGATCGTTTAAGGTTCACGAAGTTGGAACTGGCCCATACAATGGGCCGATCTGTCAAGTCAGTGTTTTTATCCTCCCAGACAAGTCTGGTACCAATTTATCGACCCCCGGAGGGATGAAAGGCTTGGTGAGCACCGGGGCGGATTCGAACCACCGATCGATCGTGCAGGAAGCGGAACCTCTAACCGCTACACTACATCCGGCCCTCGAAGTAATATAATAAATAGTAATATGTATTAAAAGTAAGTTGTATAATAATATAGTGGCAAAATAAACAGAAAAACAGCGAGGATGTGGGAGAAATGCGAAAATGTGAGCAGCTCTGTTCTCCTTGTTCCTCTCGAGCGAAATGCCCTATTGGGCCGGCTCGTTTAGCCTCTTCTATGAGACCGTCTTTCATGGGGTCATTAGTCGTCTCCGAGATGTTGAACGAAACTAAGAGGGGAACTATCAATCAGACCTAGAGACTCTATAGGGATTAGTCCTAAGAAGACCCTTAAGATATTATCCGTTCTTCTGAAGAGAACTCTTCAAGAGACGAGCGGGGAAAAAACGAGCGTCAAAATCGTTTCCGTCCATCCGTACGTCCATCCGTACGTCCGTCCCGTATGTCCGAAAGAACGGACGTTGTTAAGAGCCGAGGCGTGTGAATGATTGTATGGAGGAGTAGGACGAAAGTGCACTGACTTTGTGTGCGTTAAGCAACATTCCTCAGTCACTCATCCGCTTCCGTGAATCCATAAAAACTTTCCTCATTCCTAATACATACATATTTAGTCAAATGAATTTCGATTAAAGCAACAAAAGTCTAGCGCTGAAGAGTAGGGAATTTAGAAATTTGCCTTCAGGCAACAATTTGTGAAGTGACGAACGAACGGACGGACGGACGGATCAAAAACATCACATGTGTTCGTGTGTTCGGATTCCTTTAGCGAGCGAGCGAGCGCACACGAAGATGTGTGAGAAGCGTTGGGGGGAAAAAACGAAACCCTCAACGCCTCGTCGCCGATAAGCGGCGCTGAAATCACGTTAGCATAGGAGGATTCTTTTCAGGAAACGTTTGCTGGTGAGATGCAGAAAAACATTCACATTCACACACAGACACATTTTTCAAAGTTTTCAGCTCGGATTACGATTCGTAGCTGCACACAACGTCATCGCTGCCAAATTCATGTGTAGAATTTAGAAAAAAAAAAGAAAAACGCCTTCCCCCTCCCAAAAAAAAGAATAGAAGCGAGCAGCCCAAGACAGCTATGTTCACAGCATTGTTCTGTTGATAAACAGGGTTTTTCCGGAGCTTTTCGAACAAAAATTTCTCCGCTAACTGAAGAAAGTTATAAAACAAAAAAGGTAAGAAAATAATGCTTGAATGATCGCGTCATCCACGGATTTCATACAAACAGACACTTATCAAATCCAGAGAACGCTGCGATGAACTCTTTGTACTTGATGAAATTTCCTTGTTGATTAGTGTAATGAAAGGAAATTTTCGAGGAAATTCAATCCTTGAAGTACTTTGTGTTGATATTATCACACCTCATGCTATATTCGTTAATATTTAAATTTATTTTTTTAAGTAAATAAAGATCTCCAAATATTATGGTCATCCAGTTTTTAACTAAGCCAAGGCTCTTAGACGGATTTAGATTTTTTCAAAGAACATTCGAGCATGGTCTGAAAAATGGAGCAAAACATAAGCAGAGGGTTCATTTCCAAAGCAGAGAGTAATTTTTCCTTGCTAATTTTAATTTTTTTTAAAATTTTTCCTTCCTTGACTTACTTTCTAGTACGCATTGACGCACACAACATAAAAAAAAATCACCGAATTTCTTGTTTTTATCACAAATATTATCATATAAGAGGTGAAATTAGATGAATGAACAAAAATAAAACTAACAAAAACGTGAGTTTTAACTTCTCGAAAGAGGCGAGCTTTAAAAAACTATTAAATCGCTAGTATATCTCTTTTTCACCTAGAAAAAAGAGGGTTTAATTGATTTTTTCCTCCATTACATAGATCATACATATAACAGATCGATAGTGTAACCACAATTATTGTCACAACAACATCATAGCATTTACTGAGATCAAGCGTTGAGTTGCTACTGCTCGGAAAAGAGTGAGGTTGGGAAGCGTAAAAGTCGGGAGTTTCTAGGTAATCTTAGTTTTCAGTTTCAACTCAACATTTACTGCTAACTACTGTTTAGTGCTCCAAATACTTGTTAGCCAGAAAATGCATGAGATTCTTATGGGGAACCGCCGTACAACTAAGCACTTTTCCAGAAATTTTACTCGGAAGTTTTGGGAAAATTTTTGCTCGACGCCCGTTTCTTCTTCGCCTCGTACACATCCTTAACTTAAAGGCCTCACCCCACGAATCTGAAGTGTCACGGATTTCAGGTGGAGTATTCCTGTACGGGATCGTAGATTATGAAGAGAAGGGTGATCCCGTCCATTTCTTCCTGATTTCCATAGAAAATGGTCCGGATTATACGACTTTGAGCGTTCCGGCGCGCTATTTTCTACGAGTTCGATTGGAGCGCGCGAGTCTTGTGCACGCGCCGCATCTTCCGGGCTGTTTTTTACGGCAATTAGGAAGAAATGGACGGAATCACCCCCCTGTCCATAATCTACTATCCCTTATACGAATACTCCACCTGAAATCCGTACCACCTCAGATTCGTGGGGTGATGTCTTTAAAAACGTAGAAAAGTCCTTAGCTCAATCTACAGGATTCTTTCCACATCCAATATGCGCCAAATTCAAAAATATCCCCAGTGTGCTTAAGAGGAAATCACATTTTAAAAGAATAGTGAGATTCAAAATGAATTTGGAACTAACTCCGAAATCATAGCTTCATTACTTTGTGTGTGTCCCGTCAGACATAACTGTGTAGCTCTTCAGGCTACACGTCAAAAAATGTTGCTCTGGTGGTTATCATCTGTGGAAGAACTTAAGATGGTAAAATTAGACTAATTTCTTCTCCTGAGCCCAGGATAGGATTTAAAAAAAAAACGATGGATGTCTGGAAAGTGGCTCCTTTCCAGTGATTCAATATTAGATACTATGGACTTGTAACGTGACTAAGAAATCGCTTTTCTTGACGGTGGAGATGATTATCGTTGGTCAATTTTATATAATAATAAAAAATAGGCTATTTTTTCCAGTTTTCTTTTTTCTTTTCTATTTTTTTCTTAATATTTTTCATATAATAATAAAAAACAGTCTAATTTTTTCTGCTTTTCTTTTCCTTTTTTGTTCCTTAACATTTTCATTTTCTTGATGTTTCTCTTTTTTTTCTTTCTTTATAGAATAACTAGGCACTCTTTGACCAACCTAATGAGAAAAGAATCGATTGCCGATGTATTTGTGATCAAATCGATATGCGACAAATTCATTATGGTTACTCAATGAACCACCAGGTGTGATTTTTCTATAAAATATGATCATTTTAAAGGAACGCTTCATCTCTCTTTTCTGAATGTATCCTCCATTTCGTGAATATTTACACAGACTTAATACTTCTATTTATTATTATTTACATCATTTCATTATTTTATTATTCTATTTATTTATTTATTTATTTATTTATTTATTTATTACATATATTTAACAATTTTTTTTACTTGCATACGGTAGAAGAAATACATAGCACATATAAATACAGTATCCCCCTCAAACGTGTTGTAACGCGTTGACGCAACGCGTCCTCGGAAATGAGCTCCCATTACAGTATCCGAAAGAGTGAATAGAGCTTTTTTCTTTTTTTTTTGCTTTTTATAGAGGTTTTCACAATTTTTTTCGTGCAATCGTGCATAAATTACATCAAATAGTTCTAATGGAGTCCTCTTCCATTAGTTTTATCAATTTTTTTTCTTGTAGGACACCTCTAAGATTTTCATCAAAAGTCTGAAGTTTTTGAGGAGATGCCCTTGGATCAGAAAAACTTCTGAACCAAAAATACGGTTCTTTTCATAATACGACTGAAAATAGTGTCAAAAATAAAAATCGAGGCGAAACACCCCAAAAATTGGATCAGAAATCAAATCACCGCCTACAAACCAGCATCTTGCGGGCGCTAAAGGAGGAAAACAATCGATAAAACTAGCCGAAAAAAGACTTCGCTAATTTTGTGCATCCCTATTGATGCAGCATAAATAAAAATAAACAAAAATAAATGCCGAAAAACTCAGAATAATGAAGTACTGTGAAAAGCAAAAAGAAAAGAATACTGGCGGAATTTCTTGCATACTGTAGCAGGAGCTTAGTACCCGACTTCCGCGTAGGACGCGTCGCGTCAATGTGCTACAACACGTTTTACGCCGACTATACCTGTACCCATGGAATCGTGAACGTTAAAGAAAGAATAAAAATTCTGCATATAGACTGGATGAGGTGTATTTTTTTGCAAAAACGGGGGATAATAATGCATTCAAGGATTTTTTCTGAATTTATGAAAAATGTGAAAATTCATGGGGAATATCTGTTCGATTCCTGCAAGAAAAAAAACTCAGCATTTTAGGTTCGTTAATTTTCATTCACTCATCCTTCAATTTTTATTATTTTCTTTCAATAACTCGCTTAGAATAGATAAATAGATAAATAAATAAATAAATAAATAAATAAATAAATACAAAATACTGTAGTAAAGGGCAGCGCAGGGAAAGGAAATTTGAAATATAAATAAATCAAATACTGTAGTAAAGGGCGGCGCAGGGAATCATTAATTTTAATTTTAATTTAATTTCAAACGTGGTATTTTCCATTTTTGGTGATGGCAGCTCCAACCACACCAAAACAAAAAACTGTAAAGGATCCCCACCCTTTTATCAATTTCTCAGCCATTACTACACTGAAAATTTCCCGTCCCCTTGTGTCATCCTTTAGTTAAAGGCATCACCCCACGAATCTGAGGTGGTACGGATTTCAGGAAGAGTATTCGTATACGGGATAATAGATTATGGAGAGAAGGGTGATTCCGTCCATTTCTTCCTAATTGCCGTAAAAAAACAGCCCGGAAGATGCGGTATGTACACACGGCTAGCGCGCTCCAATAGAACTCGTTGTAGAAAATAGTGCGCCAGAACGCCCGAAGCCGTAGCCGGCAATTAGGAAGAAATGAATGGAATCCATAATCTACTATCCCGTATACGAACACTCCACTTGAAATCCGTACCACCTCAGCATCGTGGAGTGATGCCTTAAAGAGAGTAAATACCATCATTCGCTACAGTAACCAGTCTATGACGGAATTCGAACAACCACAAACTTTTCCATTCACACACACACACAGTTTTCTAACATTTTTTTTAAATGTAGAACCTCTTAAGAACTTTTCAGGAACAGCCCGCTCTTTCGGATGAAAATATCAAAAATATTCTTCGACATTTTCTTTCACACCCCCTTCTATCGACCAATGTAATTGCCTAAAGGGCGAAAAAGAAAACACATACATACACACACATTGGAAGTACCAGAAACTAACGCTGTAACATCGAGAACAAATGCTGAAATTCATTTTAGGTTCGAGAAAATTTTCATTTATCTCAAAAAGTAGTGAATTTTAAAAGAAAGCAGTTCTTGTACGGAGCATGGAAAGAATTTCATTCCACCTTCAATTACAATACATGAAAGTAGAGAATTTAGTAATTTTAATCTAGTAATTTAGCAAATTTGGTAGTTTTTTTTAGTAATTTTATAAACTTTGGAGTACTTTTCATCATTGAGCAAAATAAAACTCTTTACTACTTAGACCACAATTTTTTTAAAATTAATTTTCACTTCTTACTTGTACATGTATTAGCACTGACCAACGCTGATTGGCTTTTTTTTTCGCAAGTGAGCGAATTTTAAACTTTTTAAAAAACGAACAAAACCTCAGCATGAAATATTAGCGTTCAAAAATATTTGACAGAGATATTTGATTATTTAAAATTATGAAATTTTACTTTAAAAAAATAGCTTTGAGGAAATAAACAGCTTTAAAGAACGATTTTGAGGTGAAATTTCGAGAAACGATGAGCTTTTCGCTCAATAACTATGCACTTTTATCAGATTAAAGCTGCCTAATTATTTGCAGAGGATAAGAGCTGAGGATTTCAATTTAAGAAATAATAGGATGAAGGTGGATGTAAGGCATCGCCATTATCCATTACCACCAGGGAAAGGAATAAAATAAGCGTAATGCAGAGATTCGTACTCGTCTCTTCTACATACTTTGATGTTCAGAACACATTAGAAAAGATTATGTCGAGTCATTCAACAGAAAAATGTAGAGCCGTTAAGGATTTGCAGAAAACAATGTGTTCCTGGGAAAGCAAAGAAAACCGTTAGAAAAAATGCACTTACATGATGATATGTCATTTTTTTCATGCGCTCAGAACTTAGAAGAACTCAGCGACTGTGTTGAGTTCTGCTCTAGGGGAGAGAAGAATTTCTTAGCTGATAGCGCCGCAAAAATTAATATTTCAAAATCGAAAAATACAAAACAAATACAAAATGCGAGAAAAAAATAATAAATAACAAAAATGATAACTCGTAAAAAATCGTTGACATATTCAGATGCGAGCATATTTCCACCATATACAATACTCTGCATGAACATTGAAAAACCGACGGTGAGTGACGGTGCGGCACCGTCGGCCACCGTCGCTTGCTCATAACTGCTCATAAAATGGAAACTTCAGGACAGCTTATATATCATTAGATTCCTCTCTTTGAGATCTATACGAAAATCCACATATTGTTGAGGAAGGAGCAAAATGACGCCAAATATGCGCCAAAAAGCAATAATTGGAACCTAACATAGCCTAAGGTTATGGTTGAAAAAGTGTTCAGAGACTCAAATTTTCACATTTGGTTCAGAACAGCAAGAAATTGTTGTAGGCAAGCATTTGAAATTGTTGATTTGTTATATTTTAGTCATTTGTGCGTCATTTTTAGTTATTTTAATTGTTGTATAAAATAGCGATTCGTCCTTACTTTGAACGTTTGTTGCAAGGAAAGACGTTGTCAAAACAGCCTATAAAATCGCGGTTGAGCACAACTATTCCTGAATTTTGTGAGATTTGTATTGTATACAGATAGACGAACCCCGTTCGTACACTAGAATATCGCAAAGTTTGAAAATCCCACTTTTTGTCCTTTTCCTTTCATTTCATCTCTACTTTGCACCTCCGTTAATCACCAGAACAGAGTTCAAATCGAAAGAACCTATGCAGAGCGCTCAAAACAGATAATATACATTAGTTTATAAGGTTTGCTTTCCTTTGAATAGATTTTCTCGCTCTATTATAACACCTTCTTTTCATAACATTCCATAGAAAGGAAGAGTAGGAAGCTTACTATTAAATCTTATGCAACTATTTCAATACTATGCTCCTTGATTTACAAAAAAAAATCGAGTTCGCCACAGCATTTCAAGTTGAATGATATCACTTACAACGATTTTTTGCTGTTCTGACCAAATGTGAAACTTTGAGCTCCGAACACTTTTTCAACCATAACCTTAGGCTATGTTAGGTTCCAATTATTGCTTTTTGGCGCATATTTGGCGTCATTTTGCTCCTTTCTCAACAATATGTCGGTTTTTGTATAGATCTGAAAGAGGAGAATCTATTCATATATGAGTTGTCCTGAAGTTTCCATTTTATTAGCAGTTATGAGCAAGCGACGGTGCCTCACCGTCACTCACCGTTGGTTTTTCAATGTTCATGCAGAGTATTGTACTGCTCATTTCTAACTGTTATCCAGTAGGGAATTGGAGCATTGAGGAGAAAAATTGGATAACAATAAGAAATAAGCAGTATGATGTGAATGATGCGAGTATATATGTCCGCATCTGAATATGTCAACGATTTTTGACGAGTCTTCATTAGGTTTTCTGTGTGAACCGTCAAACATGCGTCGAGCAGCAACAGATCTCATATTTCTCATCATTATATGCATATGTTCCCAAATAACGGCTCATCGAACAAAATATCATCGGTCAAACACTAATGAGGATAAACTAGACCATCTAACGTATATAAGAAATAGGATTTGGATAAATTTTACCGCACAGCTTAGACATTTCAAATGAATTTTAAATTTATGGAAATTCTTGGACAATTTTTACCGTAAGAGCTGGACTCCCCGAAATACTATTCACATGGAAATGCTTGGATAAATTTTACCGCATCGGTTAGATTCCCCGAAATACTACACAGATAGAAATGCTTGGGCAAATTTTACCGCATGGATTAGATCATTCAAAATTCTAGACATGCGAAAATCTCTAGACAAACAATACCAGTTAGATTAGATTTTTCGAAAGCCTACACTCATGGAAATGCTTAGAAAAATTTTACCGCATAGTTTAGTCCAAAAGTCGAAATTATAGATTTGTGGAAATGCCCAGATAAACTTTACCAGGTAGGTTAAATTTTACTAAGCTATCCATGGAAATGCTTAGGCATATTTTGCCGCATAGCGTAAGGTCAGAAATTTCGAAACTCCAAACTTGTGGAGATGACTGTTTTTTTAACGCATTTTAACACACTACAATTTTTACCGCATAGGTTTTTTTTTCATTTTTTGAAGCTCTATAAAAATGTGAAAATTCTTGGCAAATTTCACATTCTTAGTAGATTTTTTGAAATACAAAACGTATGGAAGTACGACAAAAACCAGACATAGCCGGGAGAAATGGGATTTTTTCGAAGAGTGGTTGACGAAAAAAAAAGAAAAATGCAGAATTATGAAAGTAAATGATATAAAACGTCTTATACTTTTATTTCCGAGTTATTCAATTCAACAATGTATCAAATAAAAGTCTTGATTTGATGTCAAATTGAGAAGTTGATGATCCAAGGCACGGAAACTCATCAGCGCCATCGAACAAAAGAATACCGTAACCGAGAGTACGGTGACTCTAACTCTTTGGGTCTTTTTTAGGGTATTATAGTAGTCGTTCAGTGGAAAATATGTGAACAATGCGTATGGCTGCGATGATTTCCATTTCCCACACACAGATACACGCACACACACCACAACACACACACACACACGCAAAAGTCTACCGTACTTTGCGTGCAAGGTCGGCGGTCGACCCGATGGGCGTGGGCGGATCGCTGGACTGGATAGGAGGGCTAGATTATCAGTTGGTAGTATTCTACGACGCTTTCTAGAATATTCCCTCCCCGAAGTCGTAAGGTAAAAGAATCCTAATATGCTATGTGAGAGAGTCAGTCCATAATGAGCTGCTCTTTAGGCTCCCCTTAGGCTTCCTTCAGATTCCAACACGGAAGAAATCAATGAAAAATAAAATCAGACAAAAAATAGCAGAACTGTGAACTGTGAAAATTTCCTTCTTTTTCCATTGTCGCATAAGCGCTAAAGTAAATTTTTGTTCAAATTACTATTTGAAACTATAAAAGACAATAAGAAAGAAAAGCGGACAAAAAGTGAAAGAATACTGTAAACAAAGCATGTAGATATAAGAAAAATAATCGCGTTAACATGAATATTGAATGAAAACTTATTCCTAATCCAGAAATTTTCATTGTCGGATTTTTGAAAGGATTTCACGGAAAAAAAATCGATAAAAGCCTAGAAAATTCACATTTTTCTCATCAGCAGCGGGAACTGAATCGAACCAAAACGAACGAATGGAGAATACGGTTATCAAAAAAAAAATTTTTTGAAGTTTTAATTGGATTTATTAGGTTTTCCTTTCTTTTTCTTGACCTATTCAATATTTCAAAATTGATTTCTCTCTTCTGATTCCATCCATTCTCTCCTATTTTGCATCACTGTCGTTTCTTTTAAAAAACATATTTCTTTGAAAATGAAAAAAAAATATGAGGGAAACAATAGAAGAACATAAGGAGTATATTCCGTAAGAGAAACAACGGCAGTGTTGGATTGAAAAGTTGACCTCATAATCAATAACAAGGAATATTTCAGGGAAAATTATTGAATGCTTGTTATTCCTACAATTTTTAGTATGCAAAGGCGGCACAAATTGCAGTATTTATGACGTAACTAAAGAAAATTTTCTTTTTTTCCTAAATTGTTGATGAAAAACGCTTTTCAGCGTGCGATAGACATACGGCTTGATTGAACAGATTTGAGCAATTAGAATCATAGAAAAATTATCTCAACAAAATCCTGGTGAATATAAAGGGGAATTTCTACGATTCTGTATATCTGAATCACATATATGGAGGAGAAATTAAATTTCTCGGCGTTTTCACATAGAGAAACGTTTTCTGAAGGAAGCACATTTGATTCAGGAACTGAGAAAAATACAACCAATCCAGATCTGACGAATTAGAATCGTAGAAAAATAATCCCCTCCCCCCCAAAAAAAAATCAGCTGAGAAGAAAGGGGAGTTTTTTCGCCTACCTCTGCTGAATTATATACATGTATCGAGGTATAAATTAGGTTTAGTGGATTTTTTTTTAAAGAATAATGAGTTTTAAAGGTTGATATCTGAGAAATTTCGGAGAAAATCTTATTTTATACGTACGTGGAAAAGTACACGTATCACATAGCATTGTATTTCCTACATTAAAGAAGTCATTGAGGAAGAAGATAACGGAACAGCTGCTTCCTTGAAAAAAAGTAGAACAGAAGCTGTTCGGATTTCTTCTCGAACATAGCACATCTGAAATTTTCTCGAATTTTCTCATCCGAAAGTAGCATCGATGTGCAGTTTCATGTGCTAAAATCAATTTCAGGTTCATTAAGTTTTGATAACTAAACAAAAATGATGACGCCGACTCTTAGCCATTTAAGTTAAGCTGTCGTGAGAAAAACGCACACTGCTATTCAAAAAGGGCAACGGGAAAGTGAATGAGTTAACGATTTAGCCGTAGAACATGAGAAATAATAAACAATGATAGAAATTTCTCATGAATATGGATCATATATGGATGGACATGTAATGTGTGTAATCTGAAACCAGGATATGCCCCGGCCGGACTATGGGGACAACGAACAACGAAAGCCCATCTACACATAGCGGAAATAAGCCAGAACTACGGATTAACGAGACGTCGCTGCTGCCGCCGCCACTGCAGCTGCCGTCGCTGTCGTCGCCGTTGAACCGCCTCGGGGAGGCGGGCACGGCGGGTCGGTTCGACGGACGGACGGACGGACGGCAGGACGGATGTGGAAATCCGGGACGAAATTTTGCATCACCACCGCAGCACCTCTGCTTATTTGTTCATCGTGATCGCCTATCCTATATTTATCCGTTTCTTTCCCTTGTTTTTCCATCGAAGTTCACATATTTCCCGTTGTTTTCCTCCTCTACAACTTCAGCCAATTTTCATTGCTTCATGTAACGTGATTATAGCAAAGGAAGAGGTTTTCCCTAGCAAGAATGGGCGTGGCCGAACGAAATTACTTCCATCTATATGTGTATGTATATGTGTCCATGGATGTGTGTCTGTGTCTGTGCCCTTTCCAATGGATACTTTTTTTTTATAATTATTTCTTTCGGCTCACATTATGTGGTTAGATAGGAGGAGAAAAGTACATAAAGTACACTCACATAACACCTCGACGAGATCCTGGTAAATCTGTTGGGGCCGCGATACGCGATATCGTTGGTTGATGTATGACCGGTTGTAGTTTTGGTATCGTGGAATCACCGTCGCCGCGTTCAATCGAGTAGATCAAATCGTCCAAAGCAATGCTATCACTCTGAGAAACGAACAGGAATCATTTTTTTTTCGATGAAAAAATGAGAACTTTCCCTCCACCCCTTCCCCTCCCCCGAAAAAAAAGAAAAGTTTACTGAAGGTTCAAGGGCAACACTAGAAACAATTGCAAATCTATCATAATAATAGTTTTAGAATGAATGAAGAGCTATTAAAGTTGAAGTTGCACTCCTCAATGAAGGAAAAAAATCTAATATTCTTCGAAAAATGTAAAATTCTAGTTGGATTAATGTGGATCCTGCTAGGATTACATTCTTCTCCCGTTTATTCAATTACATTCGTGCTTGATCTGTCGGGCGAAGCAAAAAAAAAAAAAACGAATTTCCCTCAGAAGCTCAGCTGTGCTGCGAAGCCACCACATATCGATTCAGCATGGACCAACATATTTATATTCAACGTAACATTTTTCTATATTTTTTTGTCTTCGCTCCAAAAAATCCTCAAATACGGATGGTTCATGCAATTTTTCCATCTAAAAACCTATAAAAAGATACGGACATCAGGTAAAAATCATTTTGAACCAACGAAAAATCAAAAGAACATCCACTGCAACGAAATTTCGAAAAAATTCGAATAATCAGTCAAAAAAGGTTCGAAGATGACCTTGATAAATATGGTGAAAATTTGCGGCGCAAGAAAAAAAGAGACGCAGGGAGTCCACAGTCGACAGACAAAAAGGTTCCTGAACACATCGATCCCGCCGTTTGAGGTTGTAACATGTTTTTTTCTTGTTCTCAACCACGAAGCGGCAAGAGAGGGTCCCAAAGATACTCCAGCTAAGTCGTGGGACCTCAAAAAAGAGTCCACAGGAGGTTCTCGGGTTTAACACGATCATAAGCGTTCCACGAGAACGGTTTCCGCTTTGCGTCCTAAGCAGAACTTGGATCCGTGGGTCCTGAACAGTGCGGGACCCTCTTTTCTGCTCCTCCAAGCCCTCATTTTTTTTTTGCAAAACTGCGAAACGATATCTGGCTTCTCTACTGCAGCGAAACCTACAAATTGCTCCCCCCCAAAAAAAAACCGCTCTGACTCTTTCAACGCGATTTATAAAAATTTTACTCAATTTTTTCCACTTATTCCAGTGGATTTTCATAAGCTAAAAACACAAATCACGAATGGGGTCCAGTTTTCGTATAAACTAAAAACTACAGACATTAAATTTTGATGATTTCTCAGAAATAGTAGAATTTATGAGCAGACTAAATGCTTTGTAAGAAACGTTTCACTTAATCCAGAAGATCAGTGCTATTACGAAGTAAGAACAACGGAAACGTGGAAAAAATCGTGTTCATTCAAATAAACGACACCATGAGTGTGAACGAAAAGTTTGAAAATATTTTTTTATTCATTTGCTTAAAGTTTGTAAACATTAGTCGCTTAGACTCGCTCGCTCGCTATTGACAGCATTAACAGGTGCCAACTTCTCGAAACACTCTCGAACTCGCAAGATTTCGGAACTTAAATCAAAAGGAAAGTAGAAAAACGAAAATTTTAGGATTTTAGATTTTAGGATACTGTACATTTGGACATCCGCATCTGCACAAAGTACCCGTAAAGCCTTTTAAAAAAAGTGAAAATACAAGAATTTAATAGGTAAAGAGTAATAATTAATAATTTATCCCTAAAGTCTATAAGAATAAATAAACAGGAATTGGTGTAATTACGGTAAATTACAGTTATTGTTAGAATTTATTTATATATTATTTTAATTTTCTTAATCCTTATGCCTTTAGCAACGAATTTCGCAAATTTCTACCATTTGTATAAATTTTTGAACTTCACTATATGTAAGACTCGAACTGAATACGAGCTGTTTTTGGTGTAATTACGGTAAATTACAGTTATTGTTAGAATTAATTTATATATTTATTTATATTTAGTGCAGAAATTTTGTAGACTTGTTTAGCAACTGGCCCTCTCATACACCAATTTGAATTGATTTTGAAATCTTATTAGATTAAAAAAAATAAACATAAATATTTGAAAATAAATTTTAAAAAAATGAAAAACAAATATATCTATTTGAATTTGAAATTTTTAGACTGAAAAAATAAACATAGTCATAATGTAAATAAATTAAATGAAAAATAAAAATCCGTTCTTAAAGCAGTAGAGAAAATTCTAACCTCTCTATTTTCGCTTTCTTTCGATGTGATATAGAAATGCTCGTGTCGTCGATGAGGATAACGATGATGATGGAAATTTTCCCTCGCTTCGACTCGACTAAAACTCTACAGATGAGTGTTAACTTTTTTCGTCAAGAAGATTTTTTTCTAAGAGAAAAATTACCCGCTAAAAAGGTGACCACTGATCAGGAATCCAATGACGATCCAGACGATCACGATGATCGTAGAAGAACTCATTGCCGAACGAGACTAAAAATATCGCTGTATTATGGTTGCCAGAAGATGGGAGTCAGCGGCAAGTACAACGTATTCTGGTGGATTTGAAAGGATTTCTTTGGATTTATCCGAGAGAAATTTTCTTATAATTAAACTTATACAATGCTTTCATATCTTGCTGTTTTCTGGATAACAATTTATTCGTGCAGCTCACAGAACAGTAATTACACGAGAGAAGCCAGGACGGACATCGCCTTCCGGTGGATGCTTTTGCTTATGGTGGTGACGAATAATAGATAACGTCATTTCTGTTTATTCGGTGTTTACTACGTTTGCATTCGATGCGAAAACAATTTCCATTTAAGGATCATGATAGATGGATTGGAGATCGGAACCGGAGAAAAAATAGCGAAGGAAAGAAATGAATCAGGACAGGGACTGTTGGAAAAAAAACCGAGAAAGAGATGAGCTGCGCTGAGTCGCCGCAGAAAAATTCTGTGTCGCCTCGCGAACCGCTGCAGTTGAGCGCACTGAGTTAAACATACAATCCTGAAACAATGTAAATAACAGGAGAAAATACTCAATTACTTTGTTTTTAGTGTATTTTTCACTTGGAGATCCTGGAGAATGAAGGAATCTCAAGTGTTTTGTTCATAGTTACACGAAGTCATATGATTAAATAGCCACAAAAGTACGTAAAATTCCGTGAGTATCACGAAAAACAAGGAAGGAGGCGGAACAAAGCTCAATGTTGTGAAATTAACAGAAAACTTCGTATTCTAGGATATTTTATTATTTTTATTTATTTATGAGGAAAAGATAACTTATCTTACAAAAAATTCTAGTAGGCTGTTCAGATGTGACTTTTTTTTTTCTTCAAAATTTTGTACACTTGGCGAAGGTCCAATACTCACGCTCACATCCAATTTTAATCCTGGAGGAAACTGGAACAGAATAAAACTTTCTTCTAACGAAATAAGTAAAATGAGTACGGTGGCCATATTTTAGAGTTCGGTACGGTGGAGAAAAGCTCTGCTACAACGCCTACGCACACATTTTCCTCAACGCATAAACCATTGTTATTTTTTAGTGAATGATGCTAGACAAGTTCAGCTTATAGTCCCCCTAAATCTTCATCTAGGATAATGAGATTTTTTCTGAAAGCTCTGCTAAAACAGCTGTTTTTTAAATTCCTTTTTAAGTATGCTCAAGCGTTCCCAAATCTTTCTTGAGCTCCTTCGAAAATACTTCTTTTTCTTTTTTAAAACTTGTCCAATTGTTTTCTACGTTTAACATTTATTGCTAATACAGGGAGGGTGTAGCGCAGTCGGTAAAAGGTTCGCGTGTGACTGCGCCATCGGTTCGAAGCCGCTGTAGCGCCAACCAAGACGTTCATCCCTCCGGACTTGTGCTGAGCGGATAAAAACACTGAATTGGCATGGATTTCGTACACACTCACACGTTGATAAATCTCAAACAATTCTGAACTGAAGTCGAATGAATTGAATGGGTCCCTATTGGGACCGATCAACGACGTGAGCTCTTTACGCTTCTATTGTTACATTGAGATTAATTTTGACTACGTATTTCTACCAGTACCATTCAATAATAATTAACTTTTAATTGGTTATCACAACTAGTTTATATATTCTGATTGGATCCGGTACAGTGACGAGAGGTCAGCACTATGAATGAATGGACGATGGTCCTGTATTGCCCACACCCACCCGTATATCATTCATCCATCCGAGGGTAATCCACAAACGGGTTCCGGATTTATAAGAGGACGAAAAACACTGACTTGATACTTCGATCAGCCACCATGGGTTTACAGAGGCCGCATGCGCGAGGTTCGTACGCCTTTGCAAGCCTCGATTCTCGAAATCGAGTGCCCTGATTCGTCTCAGGATGGGAGATCAACACTTTATCCCACTCTTTTTTTTGCTTAAAATTCTCTTCCGATGTTCGAAAGCAAAAGCATCAGTTTTGGCCATAAAGTTTAAAGTTTCCGGCGTTAATCAATCCGCTTGGGATGCGCCACCACGTTCACTCCAATTCAGAATCGTTTGAGGTTTACGAACGTGTAACTGACCCATACAATGACTTGCAGGGGCTAGCCCCGATGTGTCAAGTCAGTGTTTTTATCCTCAAAGACAAGTCTGGTACCAATTTATCGACCCTGGAGGGATGAAAGGCTTGGTGAGCACTAAGGCGGATTCGAACCTCCGATCGATCGTGCAGGACGCGGAACCTCTGACCGCTACCCTACACCCGCCCAGTTTTGGCCATAGTCCAACAAATTCTGCGCGTCTTGATAGCTAGGCAAAGGGTTGGTGGTACGGTATTTGTGGAAATCTCTTTCAAGAAGGGACAGACGTGGCACGTGCAAACAATTAACTCTTTGAAAAGAACAAGCGTAGGCGGCGTAGAGCGCTGGGCGCTACGAAATGTGCTCGCTCTGTCCTCTACAAAAGATGAACTTTTTCCGTTTTGTTTGTGGAACATTGACAACTCCAGACACTTTGAACGACGCAAATATCATCCAATATCACGTCATTGTCGTCGAAAAAAAATACACGGAAACGAGAACTCGATTGACATTTTCCGAAAGCTCTGCGTCAAATGACATCCTGCATAACCGATGCTTTTTTGCTTTAACCTTGACCAATCGAATCGTCTTTATCAAAAAAAAAACACAAAAGTAGCGCACGATTTATTTGAAAAATAACCAGCCACAGTCGCGATTAACAATGGTTCCTTGGTTTGTGCAGCGATCCTAGTCATATTATGTTGTCCCATATGTCCCATTTCTATGCTCGACAACATTTTTCATTCGCAATAGTTTTAGTCTTAGTTTCCAAAAAAAAAATCAAAATTATCTTATTTGCAGACAAAGACTATTAACTATTTCTGCTTACTATTTTTTGATTGAAATATCTTAAACTAAAATTATTTTTTCGATTAAAAAAGTGAAAATACCAGGAAAATTGGAAAGAACCGTCTGTGACAACCTAATAGGTACAGGGTAGGGCAGTAGTCAAACTGTAGCTTTGAACAAAACGGTACGGATGTCGGTGGTGGGGGAATTCAGATAGTGACCTACATAGTTCTACATATTTACAAGTACCTATCCAGGATTACTCACTGGATTGGTGGGCAGAGAGATTTCACTGTTGTAGTGTAGTTATTAGAAAATATGACCGTGGTAACAAAGACTCAAAACGTGGATTTCGCCTACATCTTCTCCTTCCGTTTTATGGATATAACCTTTTATGGGGACATTTTATGGAGGATTTTCATGTTGGAAATTTTTCAGAGTCGTCCAGCAACGTGACACAGCACTTAAAAATGTGGATTGAAGATGTTCGTTCATTAAAGGCAGGATACCACGAATCTGAGGTGATGCGGATTTCAAGTGAATTATGCCTATACGGGGTCGTAGATTGTGAGGAAGAGGGTGATTCCGTCCATTTCTTCCTAATTGCCGTAGAAAACGGCCCGGACGATACGGCTTCGAGCGTTCCGGCGCACTGTTTTCCACATGGAGTTCGACTGGAGCGCGCCAGCCTTGTGCACGCGAGCATCTTCCGGCCGTTTTTTACGGCAATTAGGAAGAAATGGACGGAATCACAACCCTATCCATAATCTACGATCCCGTATAAGAATAATCCACCTGAAATCCTTTCCATCTGAGATTCGTGGGGTGATGCCTTTAAAATCCTCTCAAGGATCACTCAGCGAGGAATTCGGCCTACTCTTTTAAACTTTGAGGCAAATTTCAACGATCCATTTACTCATATATATTGAATTATAGGATCCTAATAGTAAGTAGTAGTAAGGAACTGAAATAAAAAGACATAAAAAAATAAAGCTATAATATTTGAAAAAAATGGAATAATGTAAATAATGTTATGTACCAAAAATACTATAGTAAAGAGTAATCAAAAATATAAGTACAAATTTCAACGGGTAGACCAAGTCCGACTAAACTTCACATAGAAACTATTTGTAAGAGAATGCAAACCATAGGCAGCGCAAAAATATCGATCCATCTATCGATTATATCGATTTTATTGGCATTAGCAAAATTTGCTCTGTGCGCGCAGTAAACTCTTGCCAGTAGAGATGCTGTTTACGAAAATGGATGAGACTGTTTAGCTCGAGGATATCGATTTATCGATTTTGCTAGTTTTTTCCATGCATCTTCTTCGTAGACTCGATAAAACATCGCTCACTAGGATTTTAGCATATATTGATCACAAATATAAATGGAACTATCGTGGCAGATAGTTTGATCGATTTATTGATCTTTCTTTTTCATCTTGCTGCTTTTCCCAGAGAAACTTCACGAATAGAGTTTTACGCGTACTTTAATTCTGAATATTTTAACATTTTCTTGAAAAGTAGATAATCTACGGTGACCTGATCGGAAAATAACGGAGCCAATTCTGACAACCTCTTTGAAACATCATAAAGAAGGAAGAAGAATTATGGGATGGGAAAAATTATAGGAATATATTATAAAAATTATTACTATGAAAATTGCGAAGATTCTGGATTTTCATTTTTATTTTCGCATTCATTATGGCCGAGAATAGTCCGCTTGATGTTTATAATTTCAATGTTATTTGCAAGGGAAAGGAATTGAGGACAGGGGAAAAAAAACAAAGGGCTAAAATTATACGTTGAAAATTGACGTGCTAGTTAAAATAAATGGATATGAATAATCATCCAGAAAATCTAGTTTATTTACTTTTTGTTGTACTATTCAAGAAATGTTTACTGAGTATACAGTGGTCTAATGGCTGCCAATAAATTCTACACGATAATTTTTATACGCGTACATGTCGTACACAGTCGTTGCTAAACATTTCTATTCATTTTAGCTGCGTGAAGGATTTTCTCATAAAATCTGTGGCAAAAAAAAACGAAAGCGACCGATAGTTCCCCAAAAAGATTCTCCACGATCCTCCTCACACAGAAAATGAAGTGAAATTTTGAATGAATTGCCAATATTTTTCATAGATTGAAAGTCATAAAAATTGAACAAATTAGTGCTAATTTGTAAAATTAGTAATTAGTTGGAAAACTAAGGTACACCCTGGAAAATCTGGTAACACTAAGCGAATAGATGAAATGAACTAATCTGAATCTTATGCGTAGAAGAAAAAAAAACGTTTCTAAGCGTTGTGAAGACGTTTCACGCGCCTTGACGGCATTATTATGATGCGTTTAAGCATACAATTATCTGACGCCACGTTCGAAGATCACGTGTAAACGGCAAAAAATAAAAACATGATGTGTAGAAAGAATTCTTAATTCCAATATGGAACCTCACTGGTGCAGTCGGTAAGAGGTCCGGCTCTGGATCTGCAATCGATGGTTTGAGTTCGTCCCATGGATGCGACAGTTGGAGTCAGTGCTCGGACCCCTTTCACTTTTGAACGGTGAACGAAGGGATCCTCATCACTAAAACTGGACCCATGAGCTAGACCCGATGCTCCGACCCCCTTCACTTTTGGATGTTTGGAGAAAGGACCTCCTCAGCCTTGGACGGTTGGCAAAAGAACCCCCTTCACTTCTGGACGATTGGCGAAGGGATCCTCATCAATTGAGCCTCACCCCATGAGCAAGACCCCCTTCATCTTAGGGGGCTCTGGCTCCTCCCTGTCGCACCTATGGTTCGTCCCAGTAAAAACCATGCCCTTCTTTCCTCCGAGGGTCGATAAATTGGTATCATACTTGTCTCGGAGGATAGGGAGCGTCAGAAAGCGGTGAAATAGGATGAGAGGGTCCCATGTTGATGCACTGCGGTGCGGTAGTACCACGCAACAACTCCAGTTGAATTTTTCAAAAAGTAAATGAGTCGTTGTGAACCCTTCCATAGCCGTGAAAGGCGCATGTGTTGCGTTTCACCTCTACGTACTCCCCATGCCTCTTCCCCGGCACGTTTGCCTAGTCATATTGATAACATCTTCTCTTCAGAAATTGGAAACACGAATGTAAACGAATATAAATACAAATAAAATATAAAAAATACAAAATAATAGTAGTATAAATGGAAATATAAATAGGTATAATATATAATAAATAATTAAATTATTAATAGCTAGCAGTTTACCTAATCTAACGTAGAAGTTTATCTTTGTCAGTACGATGATGAACTCCACGTCATTTTGTGCGAGCACATCGTTCCTCATATGCTAATTGTTGAGGGAAAGAGGAGGAAAATTCACATTTCGAATTATATTTCCAAATGGCGGCAATTCCAAAGGAGTACAGGTGTAAAATTAAGTTTCGATGCTCTCCAAATGTTGTATTGACGCCTTTAGGAAGAAAACTATGAAATCATCTTTTCATTTCTTCACCATTTTATCGCTGCTTAATGTTCTTCGAAAAAAAAAACGAGAAAAAGAAGTGTTGTAAAAATGGAAATATCAAGTTTACAGAAAATCCCAGTACTTTCAGTTTCAGTGATTGATCAGTGAGGGCGAGTGAAAAAGCACCACGTCTGAAGTTTGATGTTCGACGTTAGCCAGATATTTATACTGGTACAGAGATGAAGCAGTTAATCTCAGCAAAATAATCAATAAATATCAAAAATATCAATATCAATAATAAATAATAATCTATAATGATAGAGAATTATGAAAATACTTGTAATGAATAAAAACGGGTTCGTAAAACACAGATTTTAGAAGTCCTAAATTCCTAATTTTAATTAATTTAATTAAAAAATTAATTCTAATACTAATACCAATCCTGGCTACAGCTCAAGCAAATCAATAAAAAGTCAAGTAGTCAACATGCTGAGATTCAAGGACAGTCTATTTCTAAAAATTAAATTTAAATTAAATTCTAATTTGTTTTAAATTTAATTTTTAGAAATCACCACTGCTTCATTTCACATTCAGGAAACCTTTACTGATAGGCAAAAAAGTTTTAAAGTGTTTTTTCGCAGAATCGCATGTATTTACTTGCTAGTAAATCCATTCTTACGAGAACAGCGCAGTAATTCAGTTCAGAAAGCAGTGTATCCGGATACTGTTTAGGTTTTTTTTTTAACTTCCTTAGCCTCACCTCTATCTAAAATCTTAAGGAGGATTGTAGCGATCGTCTAAGTAAGCTGATGAACGTGAAATTTCTATCGTAGATGTTAAGAAGTTCTCGGATTGTAGAATTTTTGAAGACTTTAACACCTTAGAACCCTAACTAAGAGGTTTTTTTAACCGCAAAAATTTTCGAAAAAAAAATACAAAGCTGTAATTGCGATTCTGCTATTGATACAGATAATTTCCATTCAAACACTACCTATTAAACATTTTTTCAAAGAAAAAAGCTGAGCATTTTTCCCTTTCAAATGTCAAAGAAATCGAGAATGAAAATTTTGAAAAAATAAAAATGAGAATAAAAGAGAAATGAACATTTGAAAATGAGAAACCTCCATGTTCTTGGATGTGGTTAGAGAATTCTTGATCAATAAATTATTTTCTCGCAAGCACAGCACGAAGGAGAAAGCATAAACCAAACAGAAGGGAAAAAAGGAACAATTTGTCCAAAATCTTCCGGAGAACATAACTGACCAATAAGCAAACCGTTTCTGACGTATTTGAAAATTAGGAGCATATTTTCGTTTTTAAACTCATCCTCTGGTTTTTTACAAGTACGAAAAAGAAAAGGAAAATAAGAACATTGAATAAATAAAAATACAATCACGAAAAATAAACATCGAATCCGCTAAAGATCCTTTCAAAACGTGTAAAAGATATTATGAAAAAATCATGAAAAATTTCCGTGTTCGTTTTCTCAGCCATATGAGAAGAGCCGGGGAGAGGATTTCAAGAGTCTTTTCTAGGACATTGCACGTAAATCCACTTAGCATAACAAAGAATTTTTCACCAAAAGCAAGTTTTGGTGAATTTTACGATTTTTTTCACATAATTATTCCGATTGTTTACAAAAATGAAAGGGGCCAACAACTGATTCAGTTACTCCTTTTTTATATCTATGGGGATGCATCCCATATTTTGACAATTTTTTTTTCGTTGTTTCAATTTTCGATAAACTGTCATTTCTGTTTTAAGAAAAAAGAAACAGATGGAAAAAAAGAAGGAAAAAGAAGCAGGTAAATTGAAAATCATAGTTTCTGGCGGTGGTAAACTTCTTCGAGATAAAACATAAGAAAAAAAAGGAACATAAGAAAAAAAAGAAACATAAGAAAAAAAGATCACGTAAACAACAAAAACAAGCAGGAAACAACTTTTTAAAAAGAATTGTGGTCCGCTGCAAATTACATCAGTCCTTTTTCTGCTTATGTACTGACGAATGCGCGCTTTTTTTTTGCAATTTTTGTCTTCGTTCCAAAAAAAGGTACCATAAAAGTACTACAATAAATGTGAGGAATTGAGTTCGACGAGTAAAGATGGCTCCAGCCAAAGGTTGAGCTCTAATGATGGGATTTGTCGATCTGCCAGATTTTGACTTCAACGTCTCACAGCGATTTCGATTCTCGCGATGGTGAAAATCCAAAAAGCAACAAATTCGTCCAGTTTTCTGCCCAAGCTTTACTTTTTTGACCATCTTCAAATACAATCATTTATAAATAACAAGATTTCTTTATCGCTGCAAAATTGCTCCAAGTAAATTCTACTAGTAAACAAAGACACAAACACACCTTAGGTTTTGTTATTGTTTGTTTCTCTGTTTACTGGCAGAGTTTCACAACTTTGACGTAGTGCGGAGCCGACCGAACGAAAGCGCAGAGTTCGCAAAGGAGATTCCGGGGCCCTGTGTGTTTCGCTCATCTTCTCTTAATCGTCGTGAAAAAAAAACGGCGTGGGAACCACTTTAGTTCCTACGAGGCACGTTAGAACACGCTTATATGTACACGTTTCGGTCCCCTCAGGAACACAGCAATTGGTTTCACTTGAATAGGCTAGTGAAAAGACATCTATCTTCGACCGCTCGCATCTGGATGCGGCGCGCGCGCGAAGGTGACGAGCTGCTAATGGAGTCGTAGGAAAGAACAGGGACTTCCACGTCGCTTTTACCACCATGAGGGAAAGATGAGCGGAGTCACGTTGGGTCCCGGAATCTACTAATCGAACTCTACGCTTTCGCTGTGGGTTCCGCACCACTTCAAAATCGTGATACGTGATGCCTATAAAGACTGCATATCCCGGAACTAACGATGTTGAGTTCTAACGAATAGATAGGAGTAAGAATGTAGTTCATGGCTATGAAACTGATCACATTTAATTCCGTTTAGTTATCCACAAAAAAGAGATGAGAAAAGGTTGCATCAGTCCTCCCTACGATGCAACTTATTACGTATAATTAACCTATAGAGCGCAAGCAATTCTTCATTTGCTAGATTTATTAACGCTGACCACCACGTACCACAACTACGAGTCACAAGGGTTTTCTATAGGGAGCTTACGGCTTGATCCGTAGATCAAAACCCGCACAGATCTTGATATGGGGCAAGCAATTCCCTTGTCGTCCAACGATCGCAGTGCAACCGATACTGCATACATAAACTGCTGAAGCTCCCCAAACTGCGCAAATAGTTTCCTGAACGAAGGAAAGCTTCGTAGTTTCATACTGTACAGCTGCTTACTCTACGATTCTTCTTTAATTCCGGATGTGCTATTGAATTCATGCAACAAAAGGGTACTTTCCTGGATAGGAGATCCTAAATGTTCTCAGGAGATGTTCTCAAGCAGCTAACGAATCGCCGATACATTGTAAATTACCACCGTACTACTATCCGTAATTCAATTTCTCAGGAAGAAACAAAGCAAAAGCAGTTTAGTCCAGGATTATACAGTAGGGAAGGAAGTCATTTGTATACGTTATAATTACGACACATTGTTCTCCAATTCGTTTGGTAACTACCGGTCTTACTGTAGGGAACCTGTAATCAACTGAAAGCTAATATAACTCCTTCTCATTTTCAATTATTTTTTTCGCACCATGCAAAAATCTGCGTCATTTTTTTTTGCTTTTTATTTATTTCTATTTTTGCTTCTATTTCAATCGTACTTATTATTATAGTATCATTTATTTTATTACGTCAGTGCTGCACTATCCGGAACGCTGCGGAAATTAAGGATGTGTTTATATTACGATAGATTTTACATATTGTTTAGTCTTATCTCTTTTGACAAATAAAGCGCAGCAGGCGACATAACAAGCAAGTATGAACGCATGCGATTGACAGGCGTAGAAATAAACAATTAAAAATGAAAAAAAAATACTAAAAGCTTCACGCCGTGGGAAATAGGCAAACTTTTGCGTTTTTATACAACTTGTTGTCAGAGGAAATCGGAGAAAAGAGGACAGAAATCAGGATAAAAAAGGATGGATAAAAAAGGAGTGAATTCGGGAAATACTGCTTGGTTATTCTTAATGAATATGAATGAAAATATGTACAAGGAAGAAGAACAGGAGGAGGAGGAGGCAAAACATCATTAGTCAGCGACAGAGTAGTATAGTAAACCGGAAAAAATAAAATATCTATCGACAGCAGGCTGGCTCATCCATAGATCATATCGTATCTAAATCTAAAGTCGCAACCGAAACCATAGGGAGAAAGTAGGATACGGAAAAATAAGCAAAAAAAAGTAAAATGAAAAGGTAAATGTGTACGAAAAATCCTGGGCAGGATATCAAATGATTTACATAGGATTTGTTTATATGTAAATGAATTAAATGTTGGAATTTTCAGTCAAACTTCAATCCACCTTCACGAGGATGGATTTTCTAAGGAAAATTTCCGAGAATAATTGCCATGACGTAGGAGAAGCAGGAGAGTAGAAAGCGGCGATAGATCGGCAAAAGAATTATATTTTTGTTCGTCCTTTAAAGAGAGAGAGAGAGAGAAAGAGAGACGGAGAGAGGAAAAACTGAAATGACATTGCAATTGCAGAATGTGAGTGGAAAAATGCAGCAAATTCACTTTTTCTCCCTCTTCTTTTTTTTCCTTGAAAGCATTTGATTGTCGGCGACTAGCATTAAGGAGCCCGCAAATTGTAACGATTTCCTTCGCATATTATTCATATTATGCGAAGAAAATCTACAGGATATGTATTTGTGCAGAAATAAAATACATAACATGAATATTAATTTTTAAGAGGCTAATTCTTAAAAATATTCTTCTATAGAAATTTTTTAGAAATACCTAAAGAAAAAATGCTGGCAGGAGTGGAATCCTGAGTAATTCCTGAATATAGTTTGCCATTTTCAAAGCTGTTAGGAGATATTTTTGTAACTATTAAAATCTAACGCTTTGGGAGCACAAGGTTAAGCAGAAAAAGCTTTGGTAAATAAGGCGTGGACGCTAAATGACGCTACATCGATTGGGATCAAATTTGATCCAAACTACTCTAATCTATTTAATCTAGTTACTTTTTTCATACCATGTCGTTCATAAAGAAAAATATTTACATTCAACTATTTTTTGACAGTTACAGTGGCTCTGATATAAAACAAAAGACATAGGGAACCTCTATCTACTACCAAAAAAAGTAGATATAAAGTAAAACTTTTGGAAAAAAATAGAAATAAAATAGTTGAGATTATTTTAGATACAATAGTTAGAATAACATAGTTTTTTACATTGAAATTATCTTTTATGTGCTATCGATAGACCTAGTTCTTCATAAGCAAAAAGCTTATTTTTCCAGTTTCATTTTATATTAACACGTAAACTAATTCTCATATTTAGTTTCTGGATCGATGGACAAGTAACACGTGGACCACATTTTCTTAGTGCATATTATTCCCTGCCGAGAGCAAGAGGCCTTATATATTTGGGTAACCACAAATTTATGGTTTTCCCGGAGGAAAAGACATCTACCACAGCAGGGCCCTAAATTTCTCATTATAACTCAAAAATTGGGCTTCGTGAATTTGTGGCTGGCCAACAAGAGCAATCTAAATCTTCTCATTCTTCTCAATTTTAATAATATTCATGCACTCCATCAACAATAAATAAATAAGAAAAGAATCTGGAACCACTGAAATTCAATGGAGCTAGCTTTAAGGGTGATTTTAACGTTCGCGTAAAATATTTCTTTAAGACAAAAATACAAATATATAAAATATAAAATATATGAAATATATATAAAAATAGCTATCAGACTATGTAGAGAAATACATGATGGTTCAAAGTTGCCTACAGCTAGCTGAATAGGTGTTTCCGTATGTGAAAATTCCTAATTGAATAGGAGCAATTATGGGATTTGTTGTCATAAGCAACACTGGGATCATCTTTGATCCTTAACTTCTAAGTTAGAGATTCATGGCAGATGTCACCGTGATGTTACGATTATTACCGCTATTATTGTAACGCTAATAATTTAATAATTTCGAACTTATTTCAAAACAAAAAAGAACAACTGCTGCTATACAGTAATAAAATAAAGCAAGCGTAGTTGCCATGTAAGCGATTCCAAAATGCTAAGATTGGTTTCGGAGAGAAAAAGCAATTGCGTAGGAAAAAAGGAAAATGGAAAAAAAGGAAAATGTATTATAAAATATTATATAAATACTATAGTATGAAAATTTAAAAAAAAATGAAAAAGAGGTGTAGGATATTATGACAATGGAAGCTTTCGAAAAATTGAAGTGCGATTTGATCTCGGTGATCAGGTTCAAACGTTGGAAAGAAAGTTTTTAAGTGTGAAAAACGTTTCTTGTTGACAAAATTGGTGACAGCAAAAAGTTCGAAATATGATTTTATCAACAAGGGAATATCCTAAAGTTTCTACTTGAACTGAAACTGCATAGAAACCATCAAACTCTCAAGATATTTTGTTAAGTTGAAATTGAAGGTAAACACTTCAGCTCTCATGCGAAAGTGGATCTACTGCAAATCTTCAGTCCCGAAAAATCCCCAAAAATCCAGTCGGCATGCATTAACTGAGTAAATTGTTTGCCCCGGGGGTTCAAAGCCATACATACATACGCTCGTCTTATTATATATTAGATTGTTCGGATATAAACGAGACTTTCGACTCAAACTTTCAAACATCACAAAAATTTTTATAACAAGTCTTTATTCCAAACAATATTCTCCACAACTATCAACAACACTTCGCCATCGATCATGCAGGTTGTGGATGCCGTCCTCAAAGAATTTGGTTGGCTGTGAGTCGAAGTATGATGCGACCCAAGATCGGACTTCGTCGATATTGTTGAACTTTTTCTCCGACAATCCGTGATGCATCGATCGAAATAGATGGTAGTCCGAAGGAGCCAGGTCCGGACTATACGGCGGATGCGGCAAAACTTTCCAGCCCAACTCTTCGATTTTTTTTTTCGATTTACGAACAGCTTTATTTTCATCACTCAGCTTATGAGGAACCCATTTGCCGCATCGATTTGTCTTCCCGATTGTATGTAAATGCTCGTCAATTGTCGAATTCGAATATCCGAACTCTAGGACACGTTTTCTTGTAGTTTGTGTCGGATCAGACTCGATCGCCTTCTTCAGCAATTCGTCCAATTCTACCACTTGAGGACGACGTCGGTGTTCTTCGTCTTCTCATTTCCATTTTCAAAGCGTTGAAACCATTTGTAGCATTGACTTCGCGAAATCACATCTTCAATAAAATAAAAAAATAGATAAAAAAAAATAAATAAATAAACAAATAAATAATTTTTATTTTTATGAAATAAAAAAAATATTACAGAAATCAAAAGTAAACAAAAAAGAAAGTAAAATATACAGGAAAACTCCAGGAACAAAATGGAACCAAAACTGTCCAAATTGCTGTTCGAAATCCGTAAAGTTTCGAAAGTCTCGTTTATATCCGAACAACCTAATAATTACACATAGTGGGCGTTTTTTGATTGTCAAAGCCATTCGATGACCTTGGACTCCTCATAGCTTAAAGGCATCATCCCACGAATCTGAGGTGGCACGAATTTCAGGTGGAGTATTCGTATACAGGGATAGTAGATTATGGAGAGGAGGGCGATTTCGTCAATTTCTTCCTAATTGCCGCGAAAAACGGCCCGGAAGATACGGCTTCGAGCGTCCCGGCGCACTATTTCCTACAAGGTGTTCGATTGGAGCGCGTCAGCCTTGTGCACGCGCCGCATCTTCCGAGACGTTTTTTACGACAATTGGGAAGAAATGGACGGAATCACCCACGTCTCCATAGTCTACTATCCCGAATATACGAATACTCCACCTGAAATTCGTACCACCTCAGATTCGTGGGGTGATGCCTTTAAATAGTAGCTGATATTTTACATGGTCTGACGTGGGACCCTCTCTTTATGTGTTCAACGATGAGTTTCACGTCATTTCATGTTACCACATTATTCTTCGCTAATTGTTGAGGAGAAAGAGAAAAAAACGCATGCTTCGAATCATTTTTCCAAATTGTTACGATACTAAAGGAATATTTATGGGGTGTTAAATCAACTTTGAATAATCTACAAACGTAGTGCTGATTCATTTACGTATAGAACTATTAAATCAACACTTCAATTCATCATCATTTCGTGAATGTTCTTAAATTTCTGAAAAAAAGCGAGAAAAGCGTCCTTAGAAAAAATAGTAATTTAATTTCACGGAAAATCCCACCACATTCAATTTCTATTGATCAGTCAAAGGCGGCATACTTGAAATCTGACGAGGTGAGGGAATCCGCGACAGGGTCGTTTTTTTTCTTTTACGACGATTTCAGTTTTACGAGAAAAAAAACTTTAAAATCCTCATTTCATTTCTCATCAGTGTATCTCTTCAGTGCATAGATTTCTTCAAAAAAAAAAAAAAACGAAAGAACCGTGGTTAGAGAGAAAAATAAGGATTGAATTTCACGAGAAATTTCACTATCGTTAATTTTTCTATTAATCAGTAAAGGCGAATGAAGCGAGCACTATACACCTAATAAATTGAGAATCCTTCAAAAAAACTCATACATACCTCTAGAGTGACTACGTGGGGGTCCTTTCCGTCTACAAGGTGGAGGGTGAACAATCTCTCAACTCATCGATTCGATCGAAATGCTCTGAAATTCGCAATATACAATAGAAACATATATTAAAGGTAGCAAAGACAAAAATGACAATGTTAAGATTTCTTCACGAAAAAATAGGATTGATTAACGACGTGAGAAGTGGCCTCGTCAAGAGAATTTCCCTACGAGGTACCTAACAACACTTCGCGTCTGCCTGAGAGCGGTCAATCAATGGGCTCCTAACTTCCAACAGAAGCGGTGCTTACGCATGCGCCTACAGACGTGACATGTGATTAGGTGCCTCGTCGGAGGATTCAATCGAGATGGCCGTTTTCCACGCCATTTTTCAGGAGAAATAGGGAGAATTGAGCACGATTGCGATCATACTTGTGATCTACAAACCTTACCCAATCTGCTCGGTGAGAGATCTCAATAGCGCCCATTTTGCTGCCTTCAAATCTCTGAACTGTTGCATTTTCGGTGATCACGTTCAATTATCCGTAAATATTGTGGGTTTCAGATCTTATTTCCTTGGTAAGGGGATAATTATAATTTCTTTCGGATTAGATTTTCCATTGTGAACTGGTTACATCAAAAAATGAGTGTTCACAAACATTGCAGCATATTAAATCGAACGTGAGCTTATGCTGAAGAGAGCTCAGCGCGATGTCGATCACTTTTTTCTATTTGCATAGGTCTCCTTTGTATCATTGCACGATCTCAACGCTTAGCATTTTGCACTGGTGCTAGTTGCTTTCGTTGAACTTTTTGATCTTTTTTTAGACATGTTTATCTTTTTTCATCCTATTTTTCACGCCGTACACAACAATCATATAAACATTGCTTGTAAACAGTAATAAAACTCTAAAAGCCGTTATTTCACATAGTATTTTCATATTTCCTCGCCGTCTTCATTTCTTTCACCAGATCCAGATCATTTTTATAGAACAGATATAAAATAAAGTAATTTCTAGCAGGAATTTTAACCTTTTTTATTTCACATTAAATCGGCCACCTTACGAAAAATGTTATCGCAGTTTGATTTAATAATCTTAGCTTTCTTGGATAAGGATGAACTTGACATGAACAAAAAATCTTCGCAGAATCGAAGATTCAAGCCGCAAGACGAAAAAAAAAGTCAAAAGCTGAAGAGTTTAAACGATTGAGGGACTCTCTTGACAGAAGTTTTTCTCGAATGGAAACCAGTAGCCGCAAAGCACGCGAGGACTTCAGTTTTCCAGCCTTCACATCCGACTAATTTTCATTCTCTCCTATTTTTCACAATTACTACACGAAATTGTAGCGAAATATTTCCATGCTTGTGAAATCTAACATTCTCACTTATAGATATTAGTATTGCGTTAATTATCACATTTACTATTACTATAATATCTATTATTTACTATTATTATAGTATTATTAGTTTGAAATTTTCATTTATTTAAATTATTATATTATTTACAACGTTATTTATTTATATCTACTTATTCATTATGCACTACTTACAAGTATGATTACTAGAGGAGACTTCCCTACACACTTATCTGTGCTACTACGGTTTCACCTTCCGCGAAAGATTTGATACCGTACTCAGCAAGTAATCGATTCTTCCCAAAACTCGTAAACAATCGATCGTCGATGTTAAGATTTAACCCGAAACACTACGCATCGACTATTATTCATTTTTCATAATTGAATTCTCCTTGCGTGATCATTTTACTTTCCGGACAGTCACTTCTTAGGCATTTTTTGTCATTTCACTCAGTTCTGCCGTTTCAATCAATACTTCTCGCTCCGTATACCATTGATCCTACTGTTTCAATCAATACTTCTCGCTCCGTATACCATTGATCCTCTCAAAGATTAACTCATCTCAGATTTGTAGAGAAAACAGAGATTTCGCGTGTTGCCATCCTCATAGTTCTTTCAATGACGTCATCTTAACAAGCAGAACGGGTAAAATTTTCAGCCTGTTTCTGTTGTTTGCGTTCTTCTGAGAAAATCTACATCACTATTGTTGTTTTTGTCGTTGTCGCTTCTCTTCGCTTTTATTTTTCTAAATCTTGACAGCGATTTCTTGTAAGGGACGAGGTGCCTTTAAGAGATCCCACAACGTCTTGAAGTTCATCTCCTCTACTTTCTGCTTTATCTGCTGAATAACACTGCTATGTCGATTTTGGCAAATGCTTTAGCAAAGCAAAAAACAGATCTCAGCTTCTCAATTCTATACGCATTTAATTCAGAATCGCATTTATTCACTCTTCTAGTTTTATTTTAAAGATCATAACATCTGCCATTCAGAATGACTGTAGCGCAGTGAGTAAGAGATATAATTGCATAACCGATGGTTCGAAACCACCTTACAGCCAACCGAACCTTTCATTCTTCAGGATCGGTGAATTGGTACCTCACCTAATGGTAAAGGATAAATGATAAAGGATTAAGTGTCTGGCGTAAATCTACCCGCTTCTGACTCGCCACCACGTCCACTTTAATTCAGAATCGCATGAGGTTTACGAACGCGTAACTAGGCTGTACAATAATTGCGGGAGCCATCCGATGTATCATGTCAAGTATCGAATGTTTTTATCCTCCTAGGCAAGTCTGGCACCGATTTATGGACCCCGAAAGGATGATATCCTTGGTTGGTCTTAGGATGGTTTCAAGCACTTAATCAGCCCATGCAGCCAAGGGGGAACCTATTACCGACTGCGCTATTTCGCCCCACCAGACTTATCTGAGGGGATAAAAACGCTGGCTTGGTACACTGGCAGGTTCACAAAAGCTTTTATCCTCCCAGATAAGTCTGGTACCAATTTATCGCGGGTGGGTATAGTATAGCGGTTGGAGGTTCCGCTGCCTACACAATCGGTCGTAGATTCGAATCCGCGCTAGGGCTCACTAAGCCTTTAATCCCTCCAGGGTCGACAAATTAGTACCAGACTTATCTGGGAGGATAAAAGCACCGACTTGACACATCGGCTAGCCACCGCAAGTCATTGTATAGTTACACGTTCGTGAACCTCAAACGATTCAGAATTGAGGTGAACGTGGTGGCGCATCCCAGGCGGATTGACTAACGCCAAACACTTTATCCTTTATCCTTATCCTTCACCAATTTATCGTCTCCGGTGGGACGGAGAAGTTGGTTGACGCAAGCGCGGCTTCGAACTATCGATCGTGCAGTCACAGCCGGACCTCTTGCTGACTGCTCGACGCCCGCATGACTTGAATAACTGTGTAGGTAGTGAAGATGTGGTAAACATCCGAGGCGCATTTATTTCTTATGTCAATTTTATTGACCGCTATCGCAATCACTTCGTTACGAGAGAAGCTTCGCTTCGTTCGATGAGTGGAATCTTGTTGATTCAACACGTCATACCCGCTAGATCAGTCAGTTCCATGTCGGATTAACTACTAGGATTGTACATAGCTGATTTCAGTTCTATTATTTTAATGATGAACTACCACACTGTTTTAGAATTTCAACTATTTCTTTTTCAAGAGAAATTTTTTCGAAAAATTGGCCGATGTTGACGAAAAAACAAACAGGACAGCCAAGTGAAAGTACCTCACTTAGCCATAATATTTGGTTGGAACATAAATTCTCACCGTTTTTATGTCCTGTTTGTTCTTACTCCACTTCTGAACTTTAGTAAAGTGGATATAGTCAGTTTTAAGTTAATGCACAACATTTCCTGTCTCAATGAAATCTCTTCAAACTTTTTCTCATCTCAACAAAATTTTTCAACTTCCATCTTTAAACTTATCACGGCAGTCCTCACGCACTATTAGCTCCCTCTCCGTAAACGGTAGAAATATTCCGTGTTGCTTCCACTGCTTTTTTGATTACGACGGAACGCGAAATAAAACGAGTGTCAAAAATAGTTCCTTTTTGCTTCCGAGAATATCTATTTAGAAAATTTCCATCTCATTTACGAAAATAAAGAAAAAAATTAGGTGATTCGGAAAAATGATGATGAAAAGCTTGTAGAGGAAAAAAAGCACTTTTGAATTACACCATCCATTTGGCCAGAGTTCAAAAAGTCGGAGTCAAAAAAAACAAAACCAAGTATTAAAAAACGCCGAGAATTTATATTAATGTCCAATACTTTATGATCCTAACACCTCTCATGAACATTTTCGATGTACAACGGCAAATGACATGCTCCTGGCCACGAAAAATACATGGAACTCGCCGAAACAGTGGAGTTGGATGCTTTCTTACAAAGAGATAATCCACGGTTTCATTTTATGGAAAAGGATAAAGCACCTCTGTTCCCTCTCCTATAATCGGATAAACCTTCACACAAAAAATTTGCTAATACATCAGATCTTTTTTCAATTCCGTTTACTCTTCTTGAGCCTGGAAATGATTGTATGCAAAAGAAAGAGGCAGAGTAGTTTGGAGAGATATATGGAGCATTTCGGATCTCTGAAGAAGACGTAAGTGCTAAAATTACAGGCCAGAAAACAATGTACAAGTTCCACCTAACAACCTGTGAGGGAATATTTCGTTGAAATCTGTATACTTCATCCTCATCCACTCCTTTTCACTACAAAATTTAATAAATCGTTATCGTATGAATCAAAAGATTCAACGCTATGATGGGATTCAACAAATTATATAACGTTATCCTTTAGATCCATGTCAACCCCTGAAGAAATCGCTGAAGGCCGTCTCGAATGTAATTGCCAATATCCGATGGTGTTGGTTGCTATACTTATCATCACGATCATTATCCTTTTTTGCTGTGTTTGCTTCTGTTGCATTGATGCAACCAGTGTGAGCTGATTTTTCTTTTTTTTTCTTTTTCTTCATTTAAAGTAGTTGGAATTCGTTCATTTCAATTTTTCAATTTTTCAGCATTCTCCATTCAAAAAGCAAACTGCAAAGATTCGCACAAACTGTGCTCCAATCCTGAACACCACAAAATTCATCGACCGTAGGGTTAGTTTGGTAACCAGATCTACATTTTGAATCAAATATTTCACAATTTTGAAAGCCGCTTTCAAAGTTTCTCCACAGAAACAAAATGGAACCCAAAAAATCACCTAAAACGGGCCAATTTGACAGGATTGTAGCGCGACAACACATGGTGAGTAGCATTTGGGCTTGCAAATTGACGCGAAGAAGTCAGGCACCCAAGGAGGTGCTGAGATCCGTCGTCATTGAACTCTGTAGCTCTGCCCAGCTTCGACCTGCACCAAAGGCTCTCACATCTACTCGTCACTGTTCCACATCTTGCGGGGCTTGGCATTTCGCGGGAACTGCCTATCGACACCGAGTGAACCGAATACCTCAATTCGACAATGTTCGGCAGTTAAGCGTAGTTAAACAGAGAGTTGTCATGAAGAATTCTATGTTCCCTCTGGGAATTTGACCAATTTCGATTAGACTTTGATGGTGTGCTGATCAGCAGTACCTCTTTGCAATATCTGGGTAATTTCCACTTAACTTTCCAAGTTATACAGCCCAGAGTGCCCAGAGTGTATGCTCCAATTCCTGATTGCATTCAGTACAAGTAGGGTCACCGCGAGCATGTAAAGTAAAATCGCTGACTGATCGGCAGAAAACCAAAAACAAGCAAATCTTTCGTCTTTTTTTCCAAACCTAGCCTCAATTTGACCTTTGAATTTAATATAAAAACTGACACCAATAGATTCACTTGTGCTAGCACTGCCAATCGGAGATAACTGGACCTCCTACCACCGAAAATTTTTTTGAAAAAACTACCTGCGGCTACGCATCAGTAGGGCTGGGTTCTAGATGACTGGGCCTCAAAGATAAATGATTTTTAAAGTGAATATGTTGTTTGAAAAGTAAAATGATACCCATATATTCGTATTATACAAAACATATACGTAATGTACATGCTGTTGGGATCAGTTTGGTATCTCACCCTCTTAGATACTTAGATGGCCCGTCTTAACTGGACGTGCGGGTCGCAGCATCTTTTCCACTCGTTTTATTCCCTCGCCATTGTCACAAAAAAATGTTCTCAAGCTTCGTGAGTGACGTTGACAAGGTCCTTGAGTCATATCCATTTGACCTCTCAGATCCACGTAGCCCCGTCTCTTTCCTTGCTTCTCTCGAGTGCGTTTAGCCTCTCTTGGGATCCACTCTGGCTTTCCTTTAGTGCATCTATCTTCGATTGCTCTCAGAATGTGACCAACCCATCTACACTTTGTTTTCGATACCTATTAGAAAAATGGGCATGGGTCGCAAAAAATGGGACATTTTTCTTGTGTCGAAGCTGCAAAAACCGATTTTGTGTGCATCGGTTAAACTTGAGAAGACATCTCCCAAATGCTCTGTGGATAGCAGGTAGCTTCTAGTTGGTGCAGTGGTGTCTGTCCATGTCTCCGCTGCGTAACAGAGCGATGGAAGAACCGTGGAGTCAAACAGATGGGCACAGAGATCTTCGTCCGTCAGTTGTTCCGTAGTTTCCCTAAGGGGTGCGAATCCTGCCCACACTGCACTCATCCTTCTATTCAGTTTTCCCTTCAACCAGTTCTCTATATTCATAGGAGATCCGAGGTAAAAATAAAACGAAGTTTCCACGATTTGATTCCACAGACACGGCTTCAAGTTCTACTCCTCCATCCTCGCAGTAGACGTCCTTCATAAACTTTCTTTTCTCTCTTTATTCGCAATTCTTTTCTCTTCCCTGTTTCGTTTAATTCCTTGAGAATCGTTTCTGCTTCATCGATACCTCTCGAAGAGAAAACGATGTCGCGCGTAGAACGAAGGTACGAGAGAAGTCCTTCATCAACACATATGTTCCTTTCTTCCCAAGCAAGTGATTTCACGCTCCATTGTGCTGCAACTGTGAACAGCTTCGGCGATATAGTATCGCCTTGTCGTACCTCTTTCCAATCGGTATGGTGAAGGATGGAAAAGCTGTATCCTCACGATGCACCGATCGTAGCAATTGGTTAATTTCCTCACATACGTCCACTCCTTGATAGACACGCTGACAGTATTACAATCATCTCTACGCTATTGAAGGCTTTCTCTTAATCGGTGAATGTTAGGAGAAGGGATAGGCAGTATTCATAGCAAGCCTCTATGAATCTTGACATGGACTGGATTTGGTTTATGCAGCTGTACCGTAACGGAATTCAGCTTGTTTCGTGTTCTTCTTGAGGGTGAGCTTCATCCGGCGTCTCAGATATGCGCGTGAGGATGATCTTGCTGAATACTCGGTATAACTCGCCCAGCAAGCATATCGAACGGTAGTTTCAATCCTATCGATAAGAAAGGTTAGCGAAGTCCACTGGTCTGGAATCCTTTCTTTCTGATGCTATGACCTCATGTGCGCCGCTAGAGTTATATGAAGCGGTTGACCACCAACCCGAAGAAAGTCTGAAGATATGAAATCAAGCCGGGGCTTGTGCCAGGTTTCATGTTTTTGACTTCCAATTCCAAAAAAATTCGTGACTCCCAATTCCAAAAAAAAAAAGAATTTGTGGTGGAGCTCCACCTGTGGGAATGATTGGTCTTGACGAAGGAGTTGAGGAACGCAAAAAGTTCGAAGAGAATCTCTACGTGGTGATCTCCATCTCACGACGCAAAAGGGATGCGGATCCCGTCTTTGCTCAGAAAGGTTGTCAGCGAAATATTAGATTGGCGGAGGTCCCTGGGACACTTCTTTAGTCTTACTCCTCCTTGTGCTGCTTCCAGAATTTTCTCCTGCCTGTATTTCAAGAGATCCACCTATAAAGCTTTTCTATGGTTAATGTTTGCTAACCACTCAATCTGCAATACATTTAAATCAAGCCTCAAAGTCCTTCTCCTTTCCAACAGTTCTTTTGTGGTCTTTGAAATTCGATCCTAGTTTGTCGTGTGCACATTCGAAGCACCTTCAGCACAGGATCGCAGTCCTCTTAGCTGCAACTCGCAGTCCAAGTTTAGATCCTCCTCGATGTGCGAGTCACCTTGGAGCAAGGATTCCTCGAATATGTAATCGTCGTATTCTACTTTCCTTCTTCGTTGTCGACAGCAGACGCTGCACCCAACAAGCGGCTACGTCGTATTTTCGCACAAAGGGACGGCGATCGGGACCATTACAAAAGGATGGTATCACCTAGACGTCAAGCAGGCACCATATTAAATTGGCGAAAATGTCATCGATCTCCACACGACTTCTCCTATTGGGCAATTTCCATGTCCAAACACGATGAAACTTCCTCATGAAAAGAAAATTTCCATGAAAGAAGGTAAGGTTTGCAGTTCTTTAGTACAAATCTTCGATCCTGTTTTCTTCTTTTGTGGCCTTTCCTAGCTCACCGTTCAAGAATCCGGCGACGAATTTGTAGAGGGACTTCTTGTTGCGTATCTCTTCCTCCAGCTCCTCTTAAAATCCGTCCATTTCGGATTCACCAACTGCTAATTTTGATGAGTAACAGTTGATGATGCAAAGAGCGTAGGCGAGGAGTAGCCAGATGAGGTGACAGCAACTCGTGAGAATCGAAAAGATGGACGACAGGAAGTGTGCAAAACAAAATCAACACGCGACGCTACCTTCTTTCCACGAATGATGAATGTACCGCCATTCATCTGCCGTATGTCGCTCCTTCTGCTCTTCGTCTCTTGGAGAACAATCACGTGGAATTTGATACGCTGTTCAGCTCCGAGAAGGGAGTATGTACCTCAGCGTTTGTGGACACCATAGAAACGAAGTCTGAGACATGACGAATCACGCATATATCGCATTGATGTCTGAAACCCAAAGGCCAGTACCCAGGGCACTGAGGAAGTGTGTCTGCTGAAATACCTGATAGACGTTTCCCATACTAAGCAGCCCTGTCTGAGGAGCTAGCATTCACAACAAGTAGCCGCCCAACCTATATGGATCAGGGAGCCGTCTTGCGATCTTCTGTCAAGACGGTGGCAATTGTTCACTCTTAGCTAGGCTTTCTTTCGAGACCTCAGAATGTTGGATATCCACCAAACTATGAGGCAGTGAACCGTTGTGGAGGAATTTAGTATCTCTCATGTAGAATTCCATAGCTTTTAAGATGTTGAAAATTTGAGTAAATTAACATGATTCTACTCCATAACCGATCGACATTAGAAGCTTGGTTTTTTTTTTACTAAATCTGCTGGAAAACTATTTGTTCTGAAATGCCCTTGTCTCTTGATTTTCTAGCTCGACAGAATTTTCTATTTTTGCAGCCAAAATTGCTACTTCAGTGCTTCACATTAGCTATTGTAATTTTTGGAAGTTCGTAAATAGTTAACAAACGAGCAGTGCCTTCGGCATATCGCTCCAGGAAACGTTTCCCGTACTATTAACTGTTTCATTTTTTTTAATAATGTTTTAGCTGCGGTCAGTTTTAAAACTGCAACGATAAAAACTTTGTATCTGATTGCACTGAACTTATTCTTTGAGACTTGTCGAGAAAATTCTGAAACATCAGGTAAACATGTTTTTCAGAAGGAAGAGCTGAGAAATACTATGGGAGAAATCGAAACAGTTCATAGTAGGAGAATCGCTGTCTAGAGTAATATGCCGACGGAAGCGTCGATTAGTGTCGATCATTAATGTAGTCGAATCATTTTAATTTGGTCAAATATTCAACAACTTCAAAACTATCGAACTATACATGAGAGATATTAAATTCGTCCAAAACGATTCACTACCTCATAGCTAGGTGGAGATGACTCTGGGGATCGAACTATGATGCAGAGTAGGCGAACGACCTCCGGTAGAGTCTTCCAAACTGAAAAGAAGTTCCAAACATCCAACATTTCGAGTTCTAGGAAGAAAGCCAAGAATGTGTTCTTGAAGAGCAATCATCTAGAACCCAGCCTTGTTAATGCCTAGCCACACGTAATTTTTTCAAAAAGTGTTTTAGTGGTAGATTTTAAGAGATCTAATTATTATATATCCAAAAGATGGTGCTTGCGCAAATGAATCTATTGATGTACAGACTTCACAACAAAGATCAGATTAATGCGAATTATGAAAAAAGACGCGGACCCGCATCTTTTTAGAAGGAAAAGCAATTTTACTGTAGCTCTCAGACTCATATATGTGCTCAGTCATACTCGTCACCACGTATATATCTGTTTTCCACAACATAAATAAGTTCTGTAATTTTTTTCCGTTCCCTTTCATAGGCTACATAAAGCGAAAAGGGACCATTAGCTATCCTACAAAACAAACAACATAACGAATCTCATGCCCAACCTCTTAATGGCGCTTTTTTTAACACGCATGTTTATGAGTGACCTGGTGAAAGATAACCAGCCATATAAATTCTAACTTGGAAAAAAAGTAGTGTATGCTTAACTAGTGGGGTTGAGGTAATGCACTGTAGAAAAGCTGGAAGTGAATCAGTCGAAATCGCTGATCCTAATACATTTCGTAAACTTTTGATCCAATCCATTCTTCGCCATTTATAAATAGAACTATATTACATCTACTTCAACTCACACTACAATCTCCTAATGGCCTTTTTTTATTAGTTCACCATTGTTTAAGTCTTTAACACTAATAACTTTATTCATGGAGAGTTTACATTTCGCCTACGGTACCCTTGTTTCAGTTACATCTTCACCCATTCCTTCCCCCTTCCTTCAATTTAGGAAATACATAAATCATTTTAGAAAATGTGGTTTCCTGTTATTTACGTTCAGATTTCAGTTCTCAGAGGACGGTGGAACACCAGCGTATACGGTGCTGAACAGTAGCCTAAGCACAGACAGCTGCACATGCTCGATGCCTCTTACACGATCATTTCACTCTGATGCTTCTTTGGTCTCTACGGTGTGATATTAGGTCATTTCGCTTCACCATACGAATGACCTCATAAGGTTTTCACACAGGTACACATTCCTCAACAGATCGTCTCACAAAACAATTTCTCGTAAAATTGTCCTTGGTTTCATGTTACTTTTTTTTTCTTTCTCAAAATTTTGAAAGAAATTTATTTTTTGTTGTACATAAATGAACATTTGTGCATGTACATATCTCAACATCATAATGGGGATTTCAAAAGAAGAAAGAAAGAACAGCCTTCAAACAGTGAGAACCCTACGGTCGGGACACGTGTAGACACCTATTTCTCCAATTCGAACAGGGAAATGAGGCGCAAATCGTACTAAGCAGGTTTGCACAGCAAACAAACATAACGATGGAGGACTTCACTTCATCTCCTAATTTCTAGGAACCTAAGTTAAAACTTCCGAAAATACAGAGCATACGTCAGTTTTTTTTTAAACCGATGAATCACGCAAATGTACAGGATGCGAACCTAGTGTTTTTGCAATAATAATGAAATCTAGTCTTTTTTTATTGATTTTCTTGAGCTGTAGCCAAGATCGTCTTTACTAAACAACGGCTAACGTTTCGGCGTTATCGCCTTCGTCAGAGCCTAGAAAATTCAAAGAAATTAGTGATTTGTCCTCTAAAGCGCCTCATCACCCTACAGAAGGCATCCAAACGGTAGAAAAACTCAAACAGCAACACATTGGCTAATACTTACTTCATTAGCTAGACTTGGTAACGCAACCGACCACCACGTACCACAACTACGAGTCACAAGGGTTTTATATAGGGACCTCACAGCCCGCCCCGTAGATCAAAACCTGCATAGGTCTTGACATGGGGATAACTTGTTTGTGATAGCAATGCACTCATTCTTCTTGTTCATTTTTGGAGTTTTGGCGGTTATCCAAAAGGCTTCTAGTGTTCTGCGTGCTGTGATCTCGGACTCGCAGGAGTTCGGATGATATTCGATATTCTACGGTGTGCTCCAAGTGAGGTGAAGGTTTTAGATTTTGCGAGTCCATCTAGATCTCCTTGACCCTAATGCACAGTACACTCCCGTTTCCCTATATAATCGCCACAGCACAACCTGCACGTGATACGATACACTACTCCTGATACCATGCAATCACTCTCTCTGCCATACGGGCAAACCACGCAGCTGGGAGTTGTGAAGAGTCGATCATACGCACGATTACGTACCAGCTGACTCTTGAGGTCCGCTGGAGGTATTTCCACAATCTTCACGTCATTCTGTAGACCCGCTTTTCGTAGACAGCACCGTACCGGTCCACTCATATCATCAGATATCTAAGGTAAACAGAAAGGGATCTTTTCTGGGCCATCTACTACGTTGGATCTTCGAGAGGGATGCCGTGCTTGTCATGTAGCACCATCTGCAGTTGGGTACCCATTGTATATTCACTTTATGGGCCAGATTTACAGACCTGTGTACAGAACGATACGATATACGATAGAGACTTGAGTTTCCCTACCGATTGGATACTTTCTGTAGGGTGATGAAGCGCTTGAGAGGATAAATCACTAATGGCTCTGAATTTTCTAGGCTCTGACGAAGGAGACAGCGCCGAAACGTTAGCCGTTGTTTAATAAAGACGATCAATACCAATCTTGCCTACAGCTCAAGAAAATCAATTAAAAACTACATTTCAACATGCCGAGATTCAAAGACAGTCGAACATGGGCAATAATGAAATCGTTAGTTTTTGCATTAAACAAAACTAGTTTGGCAAAACAACATAGGTAAGACCGTAGCATTTTAATAGTTCACGGACGGAAACTCATGAATTATCGGAAAATTAATGTCCATTGGTATCCCTATATCGTTTTTGAAATAACAATAAAATCGTTGGCACTTGCTTTAAACAAAATAAAAATTATCTGACCCTTCCAACATTCGCTATGCACAGTACATTGGAGGCAGGGAAGTTTTTCTTTTTATTACCAAACCCTGTTCCGAGATTACTGATCCAACGTAAGATTGTGCCGCCATAGATGAGCCGGACCCTCCTCAACTGAAGAGGATCTAGCTCAGGAGGTGCAGCTCTAGCGATGAGGGGGTGATGATGATGGGACTCCCCAAACCGCATAAAAGTCTGCCTGCTGTCCAAAAGTGAAGAGAGCCCGAGCACCGGCTCCCTCCATCGCATGTATGTGCGTCACACACGGGAGCAAGGTTTTTTCGACTAATATTGAATCCCCAGTGGAATTCAATATGTCATTACCGAACTACTAAACTTGAAGTAACTTGAAGTGAGTTAGTGACGGTAACTTGAAGCTTAGTTAGTTGAACTTAGTTGAACTAAGTATTGAATTACCGTCACCGACTCGGCTCCCTGATAATAACTAAGAGTGAAGTGCTATGAGACAGGGAATGGATTATAACACGACCGCACGGTCCTCCTGTATCATCGCCCGAGCAATATTCATTTCGAAAACACTGTTTCGCGCCGCACCCTGTACAATTCGTGCGAATCAAAGTTCTAAAAGAGAAAGTAGTGGTGATGTTCCTACACACAGTACATTTCAATGGTCCCCCAAAAACCATCATAGGTGTATTGAGCGGGATCATAGATGTCCCACAGTAAAAATTAGACTTTGTATAGTCGGGTCAAAACAACATGAATCACGAGTGTGGTTGCGGTGCATTTGTCTATGCGTTCGAAATGGCGCGGTTGGAGCAGTTGGAACTGAGGTGGGACAGTCACAAACTGCAACGATGGGCGGCACCAACAAGTGTTTCACCACGCTCCTAGCTGCTACGCTCCACCGAAGCGCCTCGAGAGAAGACGCGTACGCAATTGCGTGCGTGTTTTATGTCGTTTTGACTCTACTATACGTTTTAAATGTCTAACGGCAGCACAACAGCTGCAACAAGTGTTCCCTGTAATGATGGGATTTAAACGTCTAGTAATAAATAAGCGAACTAGTGAAACTACGGCTGCAAAAATGTGAAACAGGTAAGGCGAGCTTTCCTATGCTCACAATAAATCGGTGATGTCACCACAATGTATGAAAATGAGTGGTGAGAGCAGATCACGTTGACGATTCTCCCTGGATAGTTCATTGTAGCTGCTGAGTAGATCATCTGCTTGGATACGGTCGTAGAAAAGGTCATTTTCTGCAATTATGCTAATTCGCCTATGCCTTTATATTGTCTTATGAGATTTGAGCATTTGTCATCTACCCCACACCAAGCTAGACTTCTAAGTAAGATCATAAGAGCAAGGATGGAGGCTAAAAATAAAGAAAGTGGATCGCTTCGCCTCTTCCTAGATGATCCATTAATAGATCAGCCTCCCTTGAGAATCGCTAAATTACTTAGCCACCGTACTTGCCAGGTTATTGTTGGATTTTTGATACAAAAAAAAACCTTCGCCGCAAAAAACTGCTTCAAACTTAACTTCAATAAACTTTAAGTGGTTCAACTTGCCATTTACTTATACTACTTAATAACATTCAGTAACACCAATTTCTGATTGACAAGAATTAAATTAAAATTAATAAATAATTAATAATTAATAAATATTTCAGATATTTCAAAGGAATTTACCTGACGCATAATATTCTTCAGAACAGGGCTATTGCATTTCGGTTTCGGTTTCGCATTTATCTCTGACAGAGTCATCCCTACAGCAGGCTAAAAGAAAACAACCCTGACATTAAATGTTATGCATATTGGTCATCAAAAAAGACTTCATATTCCTGGCAAATAGATCAAAAATCAAGATTTTTTTAGACGGAACAAGAGAACAGTTACAGTCTTACACTTTTATGTTCGGAGCAGCTCACCTTTATTTTCCTCGCTTTTCTTAGTCTTTTTGCAAAGGCGTTCTTTTTCAAAAGGATGTCTTCTCTCCGATGCTGAAATATCAATGTTAGAAAGACTTCATATTTGGAAGTACAGGATCGGCACATTTTCAATGTACTAATGAAAAGTAGATTTCATTAGGGTGCTTGGATTTTAGGACTAAGATTTTTTGGTCGACTTTTATGGATAACTGAAGACTCGACACTATCACATTCATCAAACACTGGAAGCAGATATAAGTGATTTGACCTGTTACTCTAAGGAAAAGGTTCAAACGGCGTTTTAAAAAAAACCGGTTGGAGATCAAGATTTACTTTCTGACTCGAAAATGAACATGTAACAGATACATCTTGACACCGCAACTAAGAATAATAAAAGTTCACTTTGAAAAAAAAGCCAGTAGGTCAGAACCTGACGGCGACCCAGTAGGTTAAAACTCACAGCAGCTTTAATATGACGCTCGTTTGCTTGTGAATCCGATGCCCATAACTCTCTTTTTGGACTACTGCCGGTTATCCAGAACATTTCTGTTATTACAAAATTGTTTAACTAATTTAACTTCGGCTTTTACATTATGTATTCAACTGTGAGCTGAATGAAAACTTTTAATTTTGTGAGTTCATTTACATGTTTCTAGAATTAAGCACAGATTGACTGTCCTGTTCTTTCGTTTATTTGAAATTTTCGATGTTTGACTCTTTAGTACAATATACAGTTTGTGGTGCAGATAACGAGTATGAGCGTGCCCACCCTCAATTTCTCCTGATCGTTCTCAAAAATGGCCTTAGCTCCTACCAAGTACGTTTGAACGCGTCTTCCTTTTACAGGCGCCACATCCACGAGCGAGCGGTCAGAAATCAATGAGGTCTCCTCGGCAGCGTTTCCAAGTAAAATCAATAAATAGTCTATATGCTGAGCGGAACCGGAGTATGTACTAAGGTGGCGCTTTCTTTTGTATCTCGTAAGAACAAGAGCGGTTTCCATGCCGTTTTTCAGGACGACTATTAAAAATTGAGCGGAGCAGCGCTTGCACTTGTAATCTATAACCCGAACTCCCACATAAACTCCAACATCGCCTATTTCATGGAAAATAAGAGCCATTTCAGCATAATACATCCACATGATATGCGTATAGTTGTCGCTTAAGGTCTGCTAATTCTAGTTCTAAATACAAAAGATTAGAACACCATGTGGGTCCCACAGCGTCCGGTTAGTGCGTCCGTGCAAGAATGCTATAAAATGGGGTGGGAAGGGTCTCATGGCGTCGGACTAGTGTCAGAAATAAGAATCAACGAAATTACTGTGTCCCAGCACACCTCAATAATTCCAGGTGTGGTGTTTCAAATAAGTGAAACACTGTGAACCGTTTTATAGCCGTAACACTGCATGCCCAAATGTTCTGCCTTCTCGCCTTTTGTTACCCTCACCATGTTTCAGAAACCTTCAAAGACTGGATGCAACTATTCAAGTTGTAGTTAGCTGTTTACTTGGTTTGACGTAGCCCCGTTATCCGAATGATGATGGTGCCCAATTCACGTTTGTACTGTTTGTTTATTGATGAGTAGAAAGAGGAACACTTTGTCTGATACTTCGAAATATGCTTTCAAATTGTTGTGGTATCGAAGGAGCATAGATGTAAAATCAAGCTTGAATATCCTCTAAATCTAGATGTAGATTACGAAGATACCTGTAGTGAAATGATCACAAGAAAGACATCTATCAATATTTTCGTTTCTTTGAAAAAAGGAGGAAATAAACGTCGTTTGAAAAAAAACATTTCTACCTCTCTGACAGAAATGACAGAAATTTACGAGAACTGGCTTTGTTTTAAGTTTGTACTTACAATTGAAGAGAGGCAAGCACCAGAAGTTTGAAGTCCGACTTTGGATGGACGCTCAGACTGGCTTTAATAATAACATATAACCGGGTGCGTATCGTTAGGTACCCGCAACCTCCGCGACAACCTCTCCTTAGATGAAACGACTGGCGACGGCTATCGTTAATTGCTCTGCGCAGCGGTGACTAGCGTCAGCAGAGCATTGCGCTGCGTTCGCCTTTCGCCCCGCCCATCACATCGTCCATCTTCGGCCTTCATCGTCTGATGAGGTGCGAAACATGCCTCGCGGGAGCAGTTTATTTCTCGTATTGCTTCTGTACGGAGTATCGATCGCTTACGTATAGAGATATAATAAATCGAAGGATTGCACACGAAATCAAGTGGAAGATAATGTAATGTAATAATAGTGTTTTATCTATGTAAAACAAACAAATCGAAACTTTTACAAACTATTGCAGTATCTTACATGGATTAAATGGTCTGTATAAACACAAATATACATCTATATCTTCTAAATAGTTTATTCAATCACAAATCTGCATCTTTCAAAAACCAGGTTCACGTTTCTACACCTTTTAACTTTCATTTTGGAACGTTTTCAATTTTTGGCTTCATTTATGTTTTCTCATGTTGTTTGTTTTTTTCTTGTACAAATTTTCTATGTTCTTTCTTCATTTTTAAATCTTCCATTTTCTACGTCTTTTTCCACTTTCTACGTTGGTACCTTTTCGTTCTTTGAACCTTCCTAGAAGTCAACTCTATCACTTAATTGCAATACAAACACGGCACATGACCACAGTGACGTGGTGATGGATGGGCGTGGCTTAGTGATCACAACTAGTCTAACATATGCCTGCTCTTGCCTACCGACAGCCTCTTCTGCAGGCACTTATTCGGCTGCGGGTACCTAACGACCGTCCCCCCATATAACCGCAAGACAAATTATTATTTGCATCGTATGAACATCATTAAAGTTTTTTCTCTTGTTCCAGAAACTTCGCACATCACCCCGAATGAACTAAACCAGCTTCTTATCGCGATTTTGAGATGTTTTCATTTTTACCACAAGCTAAGTACAGTTTGCTACCATGTTCAAAGAGAAAATAGCTTTTTTCACGAATGGTTGTGTACATAAAGTAAATGGTAAGGGATAAAGTGTGTGGCGTTAATCAATCCGCTTGGGATGCGCCTCCACGTTCACTTCAATCCAGAATCGTTTGAGGTTCGCGAACGTGTAACTGGTCTATACAATGACTTGTGGGGGGTTGCCGATGTGTTAACGTAGTGTTTTTATCCTCCCAGACAAGTCTGATACCAATTTATCGACCCCGGAGGTAAGAAAGGCTTGGTGAGCACTAGTGCGGATTCAAACCTCCGATCGATCATGCACTGTAACCGATACACTATACCCGCCCTATGTACATGTACCAAAGAATGTTTGCCGGTTTTTGATTAATACACATCCAATACACAACACCTCATAAAGTGCACACCATTTCAACAGCAACGCTGAATGATGTTGGCTTACAATATGACATTAAAAAAGTTCTATCACACGAAAAAAAAAGCAGCTTCATTGTTATACTTATACGTTCTCATCCCTTTAAACATTTGCAGAGACAAGAAACCTAAAATAAAACTAGAACTTACATGTTTGCCGACAACACCACTGCCTCGGCGCAAACTACGGTATTTGCTGCCCCATTTCGAATCTGCAATGCAGAATTTTCGTCCGTTTGTACATTCACTGAGAACACGGTCATTGGAAGTACTTAATAATAGTCGACAATTTTGAGGGAAAGTCTCAATTTCTAGGATTTTATTTTAAAAACACCGTATCACGATTTTGACGTGGTGCGGTACCCAGCGTGGTTCCTCTCATTTTTCCTTGATCGTCGTAAAACAAACGGCATGGGAACCGCTTCAGTTCCCAACTTTCCGGTATCCTCAACAGCCTATTCATTGTTTTTACTTGAAAAGGCTGGTGAGGAGACCCATTAATGTTCGACTACTTGCTCGTGGACTGGGCGCGTGCCCAAAGGTGGCGCGCTGCAACTGGAATTGTCGTAAGAAAAACAGCGTCTTCCACGGCGTTTTCTACGACAATGAGGGGAAATGGGCGGAACCACGTTAGGTTCCGCCATCTACTATCCAAACTCTACGCTTTTACTCCGAATTCCGCAGCATTTCAAAATCGTGATACGCTGCCTTTAATTATGAACGATTGGCCCGAAAGAAAATGTCTTAATTTAATTTACTCTTTGTTGCTTAGATGATATTCCATTTATTTCTTACAAAAGACTCTGGATCTCTCGAGTGGATCTCCACGGACCCTTCTGATTGGGGCAGTTGCGTACAACCCAGCATTCGCTCTTTCCTGGCCTGATAATCCTTCACCAAATTTTTCATCTAGAGTATTCATCCCTAAATAAAATAAAGAAACGTAACGACAGAACAAAAGATTATATAGTATGCATCTCTTTCGGGCAGACTTACGGGGAGGAGACAGAGGGGCATTCATCCAGAATAACGAGTTCTCCCCGATCGGAGATAGTGACGAAGAAACCAAATTTGAAGTAACGGCAGCTGTCGAAAAGTGTTCAGATGGTTCTCGTGGAGAATCCTAGAAGAGAATTACAACCTGTCTTCGTCTTCTTAAAACCTCTAAACAAAAAGAATAACTCATTACCTTAGGAAAATCCGAAGGAATTGTAGTTTTAACGCTGTTTTCACTTGATTCCGGAAAAAATTCCTCTTGGGGATGATATACCTTAAAACCTCAACAATAATAGTATAGGAGAAATATTTAAGGGGAACATGCTTGACGATGTTGGAGTCCCTGTGGGAGAATATAGAGTTCGTAGTGGAAATCAGCCTTAGTTCCTAAGTACGTTAGATCGCGCCACCATTCTTCACGCGAAGCGTTCTTGACCAGTCAAAAATCAATTAGGTCTCTCAGTGTATGCAAGTAAAACCAATGAATAGGGTGCTGGCGAAACCGAAAACCCATTGTTGTCCCACAGAAGACCCAACGTCATCGATTTCGTGATATGCTGCCTTTAAGTCGGATGATTGAACTAAAAATGACATCCATCACAGGAAGATACGAAGGAAACACCAAAATAGCAATAACAAAAAGACAAATTTGATTTAAAGCGCAAAAAAATCCGAATGAATATTTCACTGCTTAGTTGGTTTGCGACGCATGGATGCTACGATTGGAGAAGGTTAAATTGCAAAAAACGCACTGCATGTCATTTACATACTAGAGAGGATAAAATCTGAAACAAAAGAAGCGTTCTGCAAAACTTCATAGGTGTGATTCTTCTTCGGGTAGATTAAAAAGTACAACCACCCAATTCTAAAAAAAAACGGTGAGCAACAACTCTCGCATAACTTTGGTCCACATTTGGTTTATGATAGAAAAGAAACACAGCAGAGTGTGTAGTGCTAGATCGGGCTTTGCCAATTTCCAAATTTATATTTACATCCAACCAAAAGGTTCGATGGATGTGGGCGGATGTGACGCAGTCGGTTACAGGTCAGTTGTAGGTACATGGACGAGGGTTTGAAACCGCCCTAGTGGAAACCAAGCCTTTCATCCCTCCGGGGTCGATAAATTGGTACCAGACTTGTCTGGGAGGATAAAAACACTGACTTGATTATTGGCTGGCCCCGCGAGTCATTGTATAGGCCAACACGCGTTCCAAAACCTCAACGATTAAGAATTCCAGTAAAACCCGTTGGCGCGCCCCAAGTGGGTTGATACGCCAGTGACTTTATCCTTTACCCTTTTAAAAGGTTCGGTGTAACGCAGTCGGTAAGAGCTTCCGCTGTGGCTGCATGATCGCCCTAGTGCTCACCAAGCCCCTCCGAGCATAGGTGCGATAGGAAGGAGCCAGACCCTTCTCAGGTGAAGAAGGTTTAGTTCATGGGGTGCAGCTCAAGTGAAGAGGGTAATTTCGCCAACCGTCTAAAAGTGAAGGAGGTTCTTTCTCCAACCGTCCAAAAGTGAGGGGGGTCAGAGCACCGGCTTCGACTATCGCATCTATGCCTCCGCGGTCCACAAATTGGTACCAGTCTTGTCTAGGAGGATAAAAACACTGACTTGACACATCGGCTAGCTCCCGCAAGTCACTATATAGGCCAGTTACACGTTCGTGAACCTCAAACGATTCTGAATTGAAATGAACATGGGGGAGCATCCCAAGCGGATTGATTAACGCCACACACTTTATCCTTTATCCTTCTATCCATCCTAGTGCGCTTTTTCATAAGCACGCGCAGATAAACATAAAAAACATAAACATGAACTTGAGAAGAACTCTATAGTCGGAAAAGACGACTAGATCTACGAAAAAAAAACCCTGATTTCATATAAATACTTCAAAGATCTTCTTTCTGACACCGCAGCTTTTTTACAGGGGAAATGAGAGTATTGAAATGTCAAACACCACTTTTGGAATTTTGTGCTTACTTCAATGTGCGTAGTTTCCACTACTACTGGTGGAGGCGGGCGTTCAACTACTGACGTGATGGTTGCAGTTCCTATAAACAGAAACTTGTAAAATATAAAGAGTAGCTAGTGAATAGTGGAAAAACAACCTTGATTGTTTTGCTTAGTTGTCGTTTCTTCTAAATTCAAGGCGTCCGTTGCAAAATCAAAGTATTTTTCGGAGGTATAATCACTGTCAGCGATATTGGAGAGTGGCGTCACATTCTTTAAAAAAAGAAGATTAAAGGAACGATTGCTATTGTAGCAGTACGAAAAACAAAGGAAAAAGCAGCTTCATAAAGGTAACCAAAAAGACTGAGACGTGCAAAAGTGCGCAGTTCTGTGATTTAAGTACTACTTTACATAACTTGGAAAGGAATATACGGCAAAAAGAAACGGGAAAAGTAGCGGCAGCAGAGAAGTAATCACAGCAATTGGCAAATATACGACTGATATCAACTTGACCATGATTTAAAGTCACCACTTCATCAATCTAACGACTTACTATCCCTTAAATAGTTGCATCGTTGGGAAGACGGTGGCACACAAGGCTTTTCACACGCCTTTTACAAGATTACCAGAAAACATTGGGCCTCATAGTGCCCACACTTCCGAGCTGCCCTACCTCTATTTATTCGTGGCGAAATCACGACATCGTCAGTTTCGTGATAAGCTGCTTTAAAAATAAGTTGTTTATATTTCCATTCGGGATTCTAGAAAAGGGCAAGAGTGACTCAGGCACACTTTCGAGTGAATTATTTGTTACCTTCATTTCTTTTGCAAAATACAAATGACTTGAATGAAAACAAGAGAGAACAAAATTGTTTTCTACTTTAAAAAACAACTTCAATGAAAACAAAAAACAAAAAAAAATATCTGGCAGAGAAATAAGATGAAAGCGAAGAAGTCGGGGCGGAAAGAAAAGAATGAGAAATAGGAGAGGATGTCATGGTTCTAACATTCGACAGATACTGGAGAATGAATAAATAAAATAATCGTGTGAGTATGATGCCAGAAGAGGAATATCATGAATATGATGATTATAAAATTAAGAAAGGAGTGGAACACTGCATTTAAAGAGGCGTAAAACATCGAAAATAACTTGTAAAACCACTCACCGTTACGCTGTCAACTACAGTATCAGGTACGAATAAATGATCAGAAGGATCTACCGTGGCAGCTGTCGTAGTGGAGCTAAACTAGCCTGCATAAACTATGAGAAATAACAATATAGTAAAATAGTTGAATGAAAGAATGAGAAAAGTTTGAATGGACGACGGAAAAAAGAAAAAAAACGGCAAAACAAATCAAATAAACAACAGGTTGAGCAGAAACAGATTAAAGTATTGAAGTAACTAAATGTTCAAATCAAAAAGTGACCGATTAAATTAAGAAATGAATGGTTGGACAAAGAAGTGAATTGGAGGTGGAAGAAACGATAACAAAGTGTAAAGTCAGGAGCATCTGAATGGTGCGGCTTTACTCTTTGTTACTGTTTGTTCAACTAAAGTATAGTAGGGTCAAAACGACATGAAACACGGTGCAAATGCGTAAGCGGTTGCGGTCAACGCGATGCGATGAGCGAAGCGGTTAGGATCGAGTGAGGACCCTTACTACCACCATTCATTCCTGCAGTTCGCGATGGCCCCACCTCGATTCCTACTGGTTTCTCCACCGTGCTAACATTGTAGCGCAAAAAAAGGAACAAAGAAATAAAAAGAAAGCCGAATTCTACAAAAATAATCACCTCGGTTCATTCGTTCTTCCCTCTACAGAAGGCGTGATGGAAATCCCCAACAATAGTTCAGGATTGGTTTGAATCCTAGTTGAAGGAATAGGAATAGGTTCAGGATTATCGTTTTGCTCTTCTGGAGGAGTAGCTGAGGTTGTCCAGGCTGGTTCAGGAGGTAAGGTGGAAACGATCGTGAAACCCGCTGGCGAAGAAGGCTGCGATGGTGTAGGCGATGCGCTTTGTGGAACCTCAGCCGAATGTAGCAGTTCTTTTCTGCCTGCTGTTCCTAGCAGGAGCAATCTGTCTACGTCAGAAAGGCCATTGTTTTCAGTCTGAACACAAAACCATACTGATGGTGACATGGTGCTTTTGAAATTTGCTTACCAACGTTGTTGAAGGTGGCACTTGAACGAGGCTGGGTGAAGGTACGGGCCTGAACATTTGCCTGATGATGTTCAACATGAAACTGAACACTGTAGGAGAACTAACCAGTTATTGATGAACGTCGGAAGATTAACAGCTCTCGGTATCGGATGACCACGAGAGCGGTACGGCCTCGAAAGCGACACAACCCCAGACGGCCGTAGATCATAGGGCATCGATAGTTGTGAATATGATTGTTGTTTATAGGGTGATGAAGTGGTTGGAATGTAACTGGGTGCCAATCGAGTGGGACCTACAATTCAAACGTTTCACATAAATACGTTTTAGATACATTAACTGTACTTAACTAGAACTAAAATCACATACAGTTCATTTCAAAGCACTGACGGCAGCTTCCAACATTGATCAAGCATGGAAAACCACACAAACAATTCTTACTATCCGTCGCTTGCCCTAAAAAAACTGATTTTATTCTGATTTAACACCAACTACCGACCAAACACCAAGAACCCATAAGTAAAGTTTAGTAAAAAAAAATCTCCCGTTGTACAAATGCACTCTGACGGAAAAATGTGAATTTGCAGGACACACTGGTATACAATGAGAAAAAAAATTGCCCACGTACAAACGCATCACACGGCCGAAGCAGATTTCCACTCGTTTTAGCACTGGAAATGCTTCCGCGGCAGGTCCTGCAGCGAAGTGCAATTCTACCGAGTTTGTATCAAATCCAAAGGACAGATATATTTTGGGTAAGGGGTCAGGTTTAATGCAAACGTGGTTAAAATGTCCATACCAGAAAAGCATCCTGAACTTTTTTCTCGTAAAAGGAAACAAATTACAACGAGCTACCGTTAACAGTCATTTCCTAGTGTAGTCCCTTCTATCTGGTAATATTTGATTCCCTTTGAAAAGAGAAGCGGATCTAAGAAGTGGAAAGCGGTTCCGCAGCTTATGTGTAAATAGTTGAGACCACCTAAGGTTCAACAAAATCTTTCATCTTCCGTACCCGATAAATTGACGCTAGACTTGTCTGGGAGCATAGGGATATTATCTTGGGTCAAGTTATTCTATGAGTTCATTAACTTTGACTTCAACTCGTAAACAATTCTGAGTTGAAGTCGAATACGTATAAAAAAATTGTTCAACGCCGATTACTTTATCCCTTATCTTTGCTAAAGAAGAGGAGAAAACAAAGAAAATCAGCAAGTTGTTAACAACGTTCATTTGTACTTTCACTCTTTGTTTGTACTATCCGAAACCTAATTGACCGTCCAGATTCTTTTTTACGTGGGTCACGTGAGTCTCCGTAAATATACACTACAACATTGTCTATCCTATATGATCGGTATCCATAGAACTAACGGGAAGTGAATTGTCTTCGATCAAGTATGAAGTAATCACAAGCACATAAAACGAGTTCAAGAGTCAGAAAAACTATTTGGTCACCGATCTTAGCACTTCCAGTTTTGTTATCACATGTAGAGATTAGCTTTTGTTGAAAAACTCAAATATAGCTGCTTATGAAAAATTTTGCAACACCGTGCGCTAGATTGAAATCGCAAAACTGGCGACTCAGAGATCTTTGTGACTCTCAACATAAAATTCGGATTGTAGATTACGGCGGCTACGAGCGGGCCCACTCTTAATCCCCCTTAATGTTCCCGAAGAAAAAAACGAGTGGGAACAGCTTTAGTTCCTACGAGGTACGTGAGAGCGCCCAAGCCTTGTACATGCTTCGGTTCCCTCAACACCCTATCCGTTGGTTTCACATGAATAGCCTGCTAAGGAGATCTCATTGATTTTCGACCGCTTGCTCGTGCACTCGACGTGTGTGCAGGAGTGGCGCGTTCTAACGTGCCTCGTACGAACCAAAGCTGTTTCTCACACCATTTTTCCAGGGCTATTAGACAAAATTGAGTGCGGCTATACTCATAGCCATAATCTACACTTTGGATTCTATATTGTCCATGAGAGATCCAAACATCGGAAATTTCATGACATGCTGCCTCTTTGACTTTTTTGAAACGCTCAAATATAGCAGCTTATAAAGAAATTGTAAGCTAGGTTATATAGTTCTGCGGTATCGTCCAGTAGATTAACAGCATTTTTTCTTACCAAAGCTAAAAGGGTATTGTGAAGGAAACGACCATTGTAAATAACTTTCGAATTCTTCCTCAAAAAGTATAAAGGAATAAAAAAAACCAATGTTAGGATGCAAACCGCTGAGATTAGTTCTGGAGCGAAGCCAATTACCCTAAAATCCCATAGATAAGAGCGGTTTAATTTACCGATGAAAATGAATTGGAATGAAATTGAAATTGAATGCAGTCACCCCTCTAACTTGATGGATGGATAAATAAAAATCGGAGAAGAAGTTCAGAAGAAGCTCCGCCCCTCAACTCTAAACCCCGCCCACGTAATAAACAATTCATATACAAAAATAGCGATTTTAACGGAATTTCTGCCGGAATCTCTCTAGAAATGCCGGAATTTGATCTCTGGATAGAACTTGAAGAGCCCGTTCGATCAGTAAAATTCCATAGATAAGAGCGGTTTAATTTACCGGTAAAAAATGATTTTGGAAAAATATTTTTAAAATTTTATTTGTATATTAAACAACAAGGACTCCAACATACCTAAACATAACACTAAACTTTTCCAATTTCTACTTCGTCATCATCGTTTATATTCATCGTGGCAAAATCGTTTTTGAGATTTTCCAAATCACACAATGCTTTTTCAAAGCTATGTTCTCATGGCCGGTAGAATCAATTTTAATGTTCTCTCGTCCCTTCACATCAACTGTCCGTTCATAGATGATATCAAAGGGAACTGGTACTTCATCAATATTTCCCAAATTGAAAGGGGATACGTTTAAGGCTTCAGCTGCAACGAACTTTCGAAAATCCGAGCATTTTTGTAGATGGTCAGACGGTAATGGCTGACCGACACTTGTTCTTCTTTGAAAAAAAGTTTTTTCGCGCCAAAAAGGATGCACCAATGCGCAGATGCTTTAAAATTTTGGTGACCATGCTCTTCTGCTAATTCCTTTGCTTTGGTCCTTATTTCTTTCACCGTAACAGCTCTATTTTCTTCTCGTTTTTTGACAACCCAGTTGTAGATGGCATCTTCAACTTCTTCAACGTGTTTTTTGTATCGTCGGGCTCTCTTCGTTGCTGGCATCTCTTGAAGATTTTGTCGATCAACAACTCACTTTCTTATCATTGCTTCAGTGACTTCAAAATGACTAGCCGCTGTCAAGGTTCCATGCAAATCACGATAATTGACGGCGTCTAGCTTGAAAGCTGCTGTATACGATTTACGACGTTTCATAGCAGGTGATACAGGAAGAAAAGAATAGAAAAGTAAGATAAGTAGAGTTGGTAGGCTATTATTCGATAATCATGATAATTACACAACGCAAAAAAAAACGTATACAAACGTCAATTTTCATTCAGACCTCTTTCTGGACCCTCTTATCTCTGATTTTAGTATATTTGAGAATAATTCACCATAGACATCACCTGGTTTAATGGTCTTCGTACAAAGCTGTACTCATAAACTGTTCAAATTTTACCTCTCAAAACGTTTAAGTATTAAATCTCTTAATTACAGAACATGGATCCAAAAGTGGACTCCATAACTAATCCTCATAGTCTCATGGATTTGTTTTCCATTACATAATTATATCCCTCATTCTCCTTTTCCTTCTATCTCTCTCTTGACACATTATTTCAATGATAAAATCAAGAAAGAAAGAAAGAGAAATAGATAGCTAGAGAACTGAACTCATGATACCATCCATGAAATAGATTTGTGTCTGATTGAAAAAAAAATATGATGAAAGCATACCTTGTGGAGGGAAAAAGAATCCAATAACATCGTGAAGAAAACATAGAAGAATGACGATATTCATTCCAGTGTCTCAACTATACCAGTATGTTCAGGTGAAACCTCACTACAATACGAAATCCTATCGTGCGCACAAGAAGAAGAGTGCAAATGGCTGAGAAAGTTTCAATTGCGCTCGGTCGGTTGCGACGACGATAATCGCTCCGGGTCATGTATAACTGAAAAGAATCCCGATTTTCACGTTCGCCTCGTACAAACTAGTCTCTCGACCACAAACAATGGTCAACGATGAAAATGAAAGAAATTGAAATCGAGAAAAGGAGAAACATAATTACAACAACAAAAAAGAGAACTACATCTTTCTCTCTACAACAACAAAAAAAGAACAAAAATTACAATAGAAATAATCGTCACCTAGCACATCGATCTCCGGTGTAAATTTAATTGGCTCCGATGAAGTTGAATTAATCGGTGAGGCGCAACGAGGTGAATGTTCGATGAACAAAATGAGGGGCAAAAGCAAGGTATTTGTCAGAATAAAAGTCAAAGATAAAGTCACTGGCGTATTAATCCACTCCACTTGGGATGCACCAACGCGTTTTACTGGAATTCGTAATCGTTGAGGTTTTGGAACGCGTGTTGGCCTTCGAACCCTCGAGCATATGGCTACAACGGACCTCTAACCGACTGCTCCACACCCGCCACATTTGTCAGAATACTTCAAGAAATTACTTGAAGAACATCCATCACAATGCTATCTCAAAAGGTTGTACAAAATCTGGTACAATTGTGAAGTTGTAGACTTCAATCAAGAAAAAATCGTGAGAACATCAAATGTACTGTGATCACTTTTCAAAATTTCTGGAACAAATGCTCCAGAAGTCTATAGAAGAGATCGAAATATTAAGTGATGATGCATTCATTGTTTAAAAAAAATCCTATATACGATCAAAATACTACACTTGTTCAGATTCTGTCACAAAATAATATACAAAAAACTCATTACACTCACGAAATCAAAGACATCTGAGGTTGTACTGGAGAGTATTGCAAAATTCGGAGGTAACTTCCCATAACCACTTCTCAATATATGATCTAAACGCAACAAGACTAAACTTGACGGGAAAAGGGAGTCCAAGGAATTACTAAATCAACTAACCCTGTTTAGTGGCTTGAACCTAAAGAAACTTGCTTAGAAAGCCTAAATATCGCTAACAGCGACAAGGCAATAACTCCAATACAAAATGGTCAAGGTAAGATTTGTTTTCCATTAGTAGTTTTGTTGACATTTCACGACCACCTTTTGGGCCGCTACTTCCTATTCTTTTTTCCCCAAGTTGACCAGTTCCAGAGCTGCAAAATTCAATGTCTAAGCTACCGCATCTTCCCCGGAATTCGAGGCGAATACACATTTGCTTTACAAGGGCCAAACCTTGGGCTCGATTCTTCGAGCTCGATATTTGTTCCTGAGCTTGTCCTCGCAAGTATAATATTAGGTTGACGCGTACGTAACTTTTTTTTTGTAATTCAAGCTCCAGCGAATGTAGCGTAGTCGGTAAGAGGTTCCGCTCTGTCTCCACGATCTATCGATGGTTCAAAACTGTCCTACTGCCAACCAAACCTCTCACCCATCCGGGGTCGAAAAACTGGATACCACGCTTGGGAAAATAAAAGCACTGACTTGATATATCGGGTAGCATCCTTCCCACAAGTCACTGCATAGGCTAGACACGCGTTCGTAAACCCCAAACGATTCTGAATTTAAATGAACGTGATGCCGCATCCCAATCGCCGAACGCTTTACCTTTATCCTTTACTTTAAACTCGGGCAGAGAAGAAAAGGTTTAGCGTTATGTAACATGTTGTTTGAAAGAGCAATCCATTCTCTGCAAGCCAGTGTTTTTGATCTTTACGTTGATTTAATTTCTCTTAAGTTTTAGATCAATAAGATGAAGTACCAAGCCTACAAAAATGAGCATTTTCGGCACTATCTTCTTTTTGTGTATAATCGAAGTGCTAAAGCCACAAAGGCTGTTCGTGTATTGTAGGAAGAAGACACAATACCAACAAGAACGGCGCAGAATCGGTTTAAGCGATTCGAAAAAGGCAATTTCGACCTCGAAAGATGCGATTCGGTCTTGGCGCCCTGTTGAGTTGAACGAGGAGCGATTGAATCAACTTTTGTGCGAAAGCCGGCGTTAAACGACAAGTAGAATTGGCCAGGAAGATGGAGTGTGATCAGTTCACGGTAGTTCGGCACCCGGATTCAATAGGGAAAGTTCGAAAGCGAAGATGGTGTCGAAAATGATCATTTTTCTCGAATTGACACTCCATCTTATTGATCTAAAAATTAACATCAACAATCGAATCAGCATAAAAAAAACCAAAATCACTGCCTCGTTGAGAAAGAAACGGAAAGAATGCCTTCTCGAATAACGTGTTATATAACGCTAAACTCTTTTTTTTTGTGCACTAGTTTGAATTTTTTTTTTAATTTCATTATTCATACATCAACCTAATCCTTAATTAACAACACCTATATGCATTTTGCGTTTCTGAAATTTCCAGAACTTGTCAATCTGCGTTGATTTTAAGACATGGAAGATCTACATAAAGCTACAACTCCTCCCTTCTTGAAACCTGGACCTGTGTGCAGGAGTTTCAGTGAAACTTTGCTTATAACTTGACGTTTCGACAATCTCCTCTTTATCAAAGGTCTAAAAATCCCCTGAGGTCTCTGATACTATGCATACCCAATCAAACTGCTCCTTTCTTCTCGCCAAGTGGCGATTTGGCTCCAACGGGTGTAATATAATAGGAAACTACCCAAGAACTCAAAAAGGAGAACAAACTAAGAAGTATCACCGACGCGTGGGGCTGGTAAACCACCACGTTCATAGAGGTTGTCACCCTATGCGAATGAGATCTACGCACTGCGCAGTCTCCTTTGGTATTGACGTCTGGATAGCATTAAGGAACGGCATGTGGGACAATATAGTGAGACTGCAGTTGGAACCATATTGAGGATCGACAACCAGAGAGCGGAGGCATATCGATAGAGTAAGCATCGTATTGGGAACCTCGAGACATTTTCAAGCCCTTCAGGCAACAAATAAAGTTTCATCAAAACCTCATCGGCAAAACAAGAAATCTTACGTTCGATCTACATTCGATGAAAGCTCTCAATTGTCGGACTTAAAGACATCACTCCACGAATCTGAGGTGGTACGGATTTCAGGTGGAGTATTCGTATAAGGGATCGTAGACTATGGTGAGGAGGGTGATTCCGTCCATTTCTTCCTAATTGCCGTAAAAAACGGCCCGGAAGATACGGCTTCAAGCTTTCCGGCGCGCTACTTTCTACGAGTTCGATTGCACGCGCCGCATCTTCCCTGCCGTTTTTTACGGCAATTACGACGAAATGGACGGAATCACCCTTCTCTCCATGATCTACGATTCCGTATACGAATACTCCACCTGAAATCTGTACCACCTCAGATTCGTGGGTTGATGCCTTTATCTTGGGTCTTTCAGTTTCTTTTTTTTTTGTTGTTTTTTTTTCAATCTTTTCGGAAAGTATTAGAACTAAACGCTTAGGCCCGTCGCTTACGCCAAAACAGATGACGAGTTTTTCTTCTCCATGTAATAGGATTGGCATTCGTACTTATCACAGAACGTTTCCGCTACCTACGTCAACTCACACGCATTTTTATGGGCTCATTTCCAATCAGCGATCGATAGAATCTGCAAAATCCTTGGAAACATTTCTATTTTCATTGTTTCCTCATTCTTTATGCTTTGACGCGAGAGAATGCATTATTCACGGAACATTGGTGCGTTGACAAAAAAATGCAACCTCCCCCAACTCCCAGCGCATTTCACGTGAATTCGATTATGGTAATGATCTTGTCAACACTGTTTCACCAAACATTTTCATTTCAATCCTTTCGTACTTGTCTACTATGAAGATCGAGAATTTCTCTCAATACTCACAATATAACGGCGAAAAACTTAGTCGACCAGACATGTCTGATCTAGAAATACTCAGGAGGTGAGTCTTACATAGTTGTATCAATGTGATTTCAGGCAAGTTCCTCTTAAAATTTAAAAAGAAAAATTTTAGGACATATCGGCTTTATTTGGCTGTAGCACTCGCTGTTATTACAATACTAATTGGCACCATAATAATTTTGGCCGTACTACTATATCAGAAAATCCACCGACTTGATGAAATTGTGAGTCATTGAAGAATCCATTTCTTTTGAGAGGAACACAAAACCACCACAATTCATTGTGTATTCAGGAGGACGATCTTGAAATTTGTCAAACATTTCTCGTGACCAAAAACCCTCTAAATACGACCTAGACGTATAAAGAAATTGAGCAAGTTTGGTGGTGGAAATACTGAACAGCATTTTTTTTCCTTTCAAACACTGTTACCAACGTTTTTCATTATCTACAAATCTTGTTATACCGTTTTTCATCGTGATTTATTCCACCTTCACCCATGACACTCTAAAACTGACCATTTATTTGCAATCTTCGTATAAAGCATTGCTTTCGCAGCATATTTTAATTGTTCATGTCCTATACAATAAAAATGAGGTGCTAAAGTAGAATCCAACAGTAACAACTTCAACAACAATGGGAACAACGATTGATACAGAGCACACCTTCATCATTGACGTTTCGATTCCCTAAAACGAATGTTTTATGGAGAATAGCTAAGAGGACCAAATTTTCGAATAAGAGTATGTATGTACAGTGTCGGCTCAAATCAAACTTGTGCTCACAGCGGCTGTCCAACCCAAATCGCTGATCTGAAGCTTCATAAACGAAATTGGAGTTAAGGGGACCTTCATGATTTGCTCATTCAGAGACCACTACGACTCAAACGCTTAGACGACTTCAAAGCAATCAAATAATCAAACTAATTGGCACAAAACCGAGTTGAGAGTGGCAGACAGGTGTTCGAATGAACAAAACCCACGAAGGTTATTCGGTCCCATTTTTCGTCTACACCGCAAACACGATAAGGAATATCTCATTGTTGTGGTACGAACGCGTGGCAGCTGCATTAACAGCAGGGCATTGGACTGATCCACCATAGTTACCATACTACCTACCTAAAGGCATCACCCCGCAAATCTGAGGTGGTACAACAAGAAGATACGGCTTCGGGCGTTCCGGCGCGCTATTTTCTACAAGGAGTTCGATTGGAGCGCGCCAGCCTTGTGCGCGCGCCGCATCTTCCGGGCCGTTTTTTACGAAAATAGGCAATAAATGGACGGAATCACCCCTCTCCATAATCTACGATCCCATATACGAATACTCCACCTGAAAATCATACCATCTCAGATTCGTGGGGTGATGCCTTTAAATATTCTCGCCGGGGTGTCTTCCTTAAACATAGCTCTGCTCAACCTTCTCGATCCAGAGCAAGAGTTCGCGCAGAATCCATCCATTCGTCACTGTTCCATATCCTGTGAGACTTCGCAGCTCGTTTGCACTGTCTATGGACACCGAGTGATCCGAGCTTCTCAGCACACAGTGTATGGGAGTACGCCATAACGAAAAGGAGAGTTGTTACCAATGATTCCGCGCTCCCTCTCAATGTTTGACCGATTTGGGATGAGCTTCGGCGGGTTCGCTGGGCGACAGCAACTTCTTCCAATATCTGTGTAACTTCCGTCATGTAACTGTGCAAGTTATATACTACGTACGTCCCCAGACCGTAAACTAAGACGGGTGCGTGTAAAGAGGGTCCCGGCGGAATTTCCAGCATGCCCCGGTTATGCCTCGTAAGGGCAATTAGCGATGGTGCCCTGTCCTAAAGAGATTCACTTTCGTTGGCACCTAAATAACTGACTCTGCTTACCTACCGCTAATCATACGCTGCATCACCGGCTAGGATATAATTCACTATCTGTTGAATTGTTCTGGAGAATCAGACACATTCACTTCACTAACGTGAGGTGATCTCAATTTAGTAATCGTAAAAGAAGCAAGAGAAATCCTCACGTGAAGTTTGAGATAAGGATGTATCTAATAGCTTCAAATTACGAGTATAAAAATTTTCGTTAAAACGAAAAATTTCGAAAGAAAGAAAAGAAAAAACGTTCGAAAGTAACGGTAATGAAAACTATCGTTATCCTGTAACTCGCAAGCTTTTTTGTAGCCTAATTTATTTCTGGGCAGAAGAACCTTCTGTATCTCTGAATTCTTGAAACTTACAGGAAGGAAAAGAGTTCAAATTTGGTAAGATTTCTAGACTTTCTGAAGGCGATATAAAGACAAACTCACTGCCTTTCTTTATTAGAACACCATACAAATGCTATTATTATTATTCTATCCTATTATTCTATCTAATACTATTACTCTTTGACTTATTCGGTCATTTCGACAGCTCACACCACTCTTCTTTACATATTTCCTCGTAACTGCGCAGTTTTCTGCGTCTCTGTGGTAGGAAGGACATCTATGACGGTTGTCTGCGTCTTCATGAACGACTGGAGCGTGACCTCGTCGAGATATGTTCACGTATCCGCCGGCATATCCACTGGGCACGTTATGTCTCGGACGCATTCGTGGAGAATCCGCCGGGACCCTCTTTACCGTTCCCCAACTAAGACGCCTGATTGTATTTAGCATAAGAAAGGTCAGCGCGAGCAGGTAGTCATCAGAGTCAGCGCATACGCGTACTACAACTGTATGAGTAATCTTCGTCGAAAACCATCGTTCCAGAATAACGTTCGGTATGGTCGTTTTAAGAGGTTTAAATCATTCTCTATTCGCTGCGATGACCAGATCTTGCCCCAATTAGGATGCTGGACATGCACTAGCAAAAGTTTTAAATATAGCTCTCTGCTCCTAACACCACTGGAAAAGTACTAATGATATTTTTGAAAAAAAGGAAGTCGCCATAACCCTAGCGCCCTATATTTTCTCAGTGCTATTGTATTGTTCAGTGCGGATATTTTTTTAGTGTTTGTAAGTACTCCCCTCCTTATTAATGGCATCACCCCACGAATCGGGTTTCAAGTGAGTTACGTCTATACGGGGTCGTAGATTACGGGGGTGATTCCGTTCACTTCTTCCTAATTGCCGTAAAAAACGGCTCTGAAGATGCGGCATGTGCACAAGGCTGGCGCGCTCCAATCGAACTCTTTTTAGCAAATAGCGCCCCGGAACGCTCAAAACTGCATCTTTCGGGCCGTTTTTTTACGGCAATTAGGAAGAAATGGACGGAATCACCCTCCTTTCCAAAATCTACGACCCCATATGTAGGCATAAGCCACCAGAAACCCGCACCACTGCAGATTCGTGAGGTGATGCATTTAACTAACTACTCTATGATTATTTGTCTATTATGAAAGAGTTGCCGGAATTCGCACTGCTCTTTTTTTTGTTTGTTTGTATCCGCTAAGTTAAATTTATTGTGTTTTACCCTACTTTGCACAATAATACTTCTCTTGCTCAAATTTGGCAACCAACGGCAACTACACAGTTGACCACGTTTTTGAATTGATCTACACTTCCGTTCCCTTTTTTTCAACGAAATTTCTACAAATTAACAGTACACAAAATTGACAGCGATCTAAATTCCTCGGAACCGCAGAAACTGAAGTTTTATAGCTATTTCATGAATTGTATTATGAAATTCCAATTCAAATCAAGAACTACAGCTCTACCGAATGATATAAGAAATACACCAATTTAAAAAGAACCCACCATATGTTCCTAACTAAAGCCGCCTTTTGCCGCACCAAACGTTTACGATGTCCTAAGGCTTTTGTAGTAGTTCCAATTACTATCGTAATGTCCGAGTCAGAGAAGTCATAACTTGCACGTTGTGCCAATAATTCAAGCGATTCAAGGCACGCAAGCACAGTAGTCTGTAAGCAAATCATACATATAAAAGAAAGAAAGGAATGAAAATATGAAAAATTAATGCGAAGACACAAAATGATTTAAAAAAAACACAAAACGTACCATTGGTGTATTTGTATTATCCATAGTTGCCGTTACAGCTTTGATGATCTGTAAGCCATCCTCGGGTAATATGTCAGACGGTTGCAATCCTGCCACATATCGTGGCAAGGCCGAAAGTACAGCTGGTTGGATATCTTTTCCTGTAGATAGTGCCACCCGAAACACAGTTTTAAACTGAAAATAGACAATAACCACAGAAATAATTGTAGGAGATGTCGATTGGAGAAGGCTGATTGGAAAAATGGAATTTGCAAAATAAAGACCCTTCGGTTTTAGACCATTGAAAAATTATAAAAAAGAAGAACCCTTTCCCTTCTCTCCCTTCTCCCTTTCTTCCTCTCTCAAATCGCAATACTGCTAACCTCATGGAACTGCTGTTCAACTGCAAGATTGTTCACGGATGATTTCAGTAGAGCAGGAAGAAGAGACATCAAAATATCCTTGGCAGCTGAATGATAAAAAAAAAGCTCACAAACATCTGCAGAAAACCGAACACATGACATGAATCAAAGATAAATTCACAGCACATCGAAACCTTCGACCTATCGAAACATAGAAACTTTACTTTTCCTCTTCGGTCAGGTTAGCACTTTTAAAAAAACAAAATATAGAGCAACAAAAAGAACCACAATAACCACACATCATATACCTTGATTTGCTGAGTTCACAGCTGTCACATAACAGGTGCTGAGTTGATTGAAAATCCTGCAAGAAAAAAAAACCGAGAGAACTCTTTCATTTGCAGCGTTAAAGCGAAAATTCAAAGGGTGAAAATAGCGGTTAAGTGGGACCATCGCGAACTGCAGTAATGAATGGTGGTAGCAAGGGTCCCCACTCGACCATAATCGCTACGCTCCACCGCTTCGAGTGCAACCGCTTGCGCAATTGTGCATCTTCATGTAGTTTTGACTCAACTACATTATTTAGGGGAAAAAGCTTAGAGATTATTTTTCACTCAATAACAGATGATGAGAGATGACCATTGTGACCAGTTAGTCCGTGAAGATAAAAATCATTCAGTTGTTGTTTCAACCAAACCGACACCATTTCGAGAATCTTCACATCAAATGGGAAGTAGCGTCTTTACAGGTATGATTTTAATGAGACGAGAAGATAGCACCGAGATAGAATGTCCTGGCAAATGTGATTAACTGTCCAGGCAGTGATGTGATTTATGGTTGCACCTCCCAGAAAAACTTCAAATATAGCTCAAGTGAAAGGATATTCTTACCATTATTCTTTATGGTAGGGAAAGACAGAGCTAGTCCATTATATGTGGCCGTTAATTCCCCATAAAAACCAATGTACCAAAACCCATGCCCACGAAAAAATTAAGGAAAAAAAACTGGGACTGCACGCTCTTCTTCACTGGAGCGTTTCTTGGCACATTACATATTATTTTCCACGTACTTTCACAATAAGAATAACACCCGCCAGTCGGTATCTGTATATTTGAGAGTTGATAGATATGCATCTGCGACATGTGTGATATTTTTTGTGGGCGCTCAGCGCTGCCCACTTACTCGCTTTGATTAACTTCCGCTCGAACACTTTTAAAAACTCTACTAGTTCTTTTTGTACATAAAAGCGGGATGAGAAAAAGTAAAGCTCTGCAATAACTACGATGTTAATTTGGCTTCTAATTTTAGAGAAAGAATATAGCAAGCAAATATTTTCCCGCGTACCTCTGCTTCCACAGAAAAGTAGTCCTGTATAAGCACCTTCGAGGATCATTCACAGCGTTATCAAAATCGAACAAATCACAGAGTTGGGCACATAGTTTCTGTCTTTCTGCTTCGTCAACAGAACAGAGACGATTCAGAAGCTGAAAAGCATAGACATAACTTTTAAAAGAGATTCAAATGAATGCGAGGAAGAGTTACCTCTTGGACCATCTCAACACCTTCTCTCTTTCCAGATAAGAGTAAGCCTTTTGCAATGGCGCAGTCTACTCTGAAAAGCGAATTTACCATTAATGCTTAACGACAAAAAGGTGAAGATTTAAGAGTAAATTCGGGAAAGACCAACTCGTATTTGATATCCTTTTTAAGCAGTTTTAACTGCTCCATATCCTCTAGATGATTCGCAATACCGACGCATAGCAGATAAGCACAATGCTCATCACAATGTGAAGAGCCCAAACAACGCTCCATAACATGTACATTCTTAAAAAGAAACAAGAAAAATCCTCAATCCTACAAATATAACCTATAATTCATAACCATTGCAAAGCACCTGGGACTGAACCACAAATAAGCAAATCATATCAAGCTGTTCAGATGATTTTACTGACGCCATAGCTTCGTTAACCAATTCGAGACGCGAATCTCCATCCAGAAGCAGTCCTAAGGACTGGAGGGTCTCTGCATAAGCAGTTACGATATCCTCGCTCACAGATTTGATCTAAAAATCAGTAAGATACCCCTGAAGATCAAATAGAATCACTTACCAAAATGGTACCTACCTCTACAGAAAGCGCAAGGTATTGATGTACAAGATTTGAAACTAATTTTGGGGATTTCTCAGCAAGTCTTGTAGCCATTGTTAGAAAATATTCGAACAATTCAGGGCATGGATCTGAAAATAGTTTCTGTTATGAGTTAGATTTGCAACAGTGACGTATCAGGACAACTTTTTCGAATATCGGGGAAGAAAAAATGAAATCAGCAAAATCAACCAATGCTTCTAAATACCACGAGACATACGCGCATCCGTACAACTTCTTTTCTAAGGTATTTTCTAGTTCTTTTTAGCAACTCGTGAGCCTTTAATATCTTCCTTTCCGCAAAACTATTGTGTAGCCAGGAAAGTGTATGGAAGAATAAAATGTCAAAGTGAATCAGTCTTTTTCCTTAGATCAAGCTCATCAAATAGTTCACAAAGTAAAACGCCACTTACATTGAGCTAGTGTTGAAAATATGTTCTCCGATAACTCGCTAAAAGATATTTCATCATGAACAGCAGCACACAGCATCGGAAAGTCTTGTTGTTTGCCTAAAATTAAGTACATATATACTGTAAATATGAGTAGAAGTCCACAAGGATCATTCATCGTATTCAACACTACAAGTTCTCGAAATTTCTGTCCGAAGAAGGACCGAAAACAAAAGGAGACATAGAAAACACATCAAAAGCTTATGGCGTAACCACAAAATAGGAAGAAATAAAAATAGCAATGGTTCCTAAATTACTATTCGATACAAAATTACAAGTTCTTCCTTCGATTAGAGAGCATGTCTTCGTTCAAGGACTTAGTTCGAAAAATCCTGCTCGACACGAGATGAACGACAAAACAGCTTCGGGCATTATTGTTAAATCAACCGCTTCTTCTTCACCAATTTTTTCAAGCATTCTTCATTATTTCATTTTTCAAACAAACCCCTTGAAAAGTGTTACCTAATCAAAATATTAAGCGAAAAATCTCAAGTGAGTTACATCCACTCTGGAAATTAAATGGAATTTTTTACACTGGCAAAATGTATATTTTGACAGATTGCTAGTAATTCAGAAAACCTACAACGTCCAGCTTTTTCCGAGATAATACTGCGCATAGATTCCCAGTCTGTCTCTGCAACTGCTGTTATAAGTCGCAGATAGCTTGTCCTAAATCAGGAGAGAAAAGTGGGATTTCTCACATGATTCGAAGTATTCCTCTCTCTACCATCAATCATAAAAATAGAAAGTACAAAAACAACTGACTTGACGGTTCCAGCCATGAGGGTGTTCCAAGAAAACTTAATCAGATCCTGACTTTTCTTTTGGATATCGTCGGAAATAGGCGTGATTCTCAAATAAACCTAAAAATTCAAAATCCAATCAAATTTTCTCATAGAGTGAAATGCACGAAAAATATGACCGTAAGGCAATTCAGCATAACTGTGAGGGCTTCATTCGGTGCTGTTTCTCTAGCAACTTCCAATGACGCGAACAACGAAGACTCGAACTGCGACAGGACAGCATCTGCAAGGAAAAATTCGTACATTAGTGAGATAGGAAGGTCGAAGGCATTGGAATAACATTGGAAGGTAGAGGAATAATCAGCGTCTTTGGGGCTGACAAAAATTATTGTAATCACACGGATCCGTTATCCCTGGGATCTACAGCATGGAGATGCACGCACCACTCACTCCTCGAGCTAAAAGTCCCAGTTTCTACCACGAGGGATGCGATGTAAGCGCTGTATCTATACATTCCAAGGTAAATGGAAGTGGCTGCAAAGCTCACGCCTTGGTACGCTTCTGCAACTACGTACTAAAGGGTGCACTATACATCAAGAAACTTTAATTGCACACGGTTACAGTACATGTGTAAAAATCTCTATGAATCAATACATATATGCTTATGTGACACAAAATGCAGGAATTCCTAGCCAATATTTGAAGTTTGAAATGTAAACTCTCTTATTTCCATACAAAATGATGCAAGTATGTTGTAAGTATTGAAGAAGACCTTCAACTGCAGAAAAATACTGCCATATGCAAGAATAGTCTTTCGGAATTAATCTGAGCATGGTAAGAAGAGGGTTGGAGGGCTCGCCTGGTCTTGGAGATAAATAGACGGAACTCGGAAATTATGTGGAAAAATGACCCGCTGATCGAATGTTAATCATGAACTATCTGTGACCGAAAAAGTGTTATGAAGTCCTTGGAAAATCAATCTCGAATGCAACCAGCAACAAACCGCATCATATTTGTCACTCAATAAAATTGAGTTAATCTATAAGGAAAAAATTTTAAACAGAACAAAGTCAACAATTTCGCAAGCAGTGCACTAAAATATGACGACACTTTTAGCAATATGCTATTCGTTAGAGGAAAATCGAGAGAATACCTTCTATTCACTCACCACAGCCGTGATTATGGATACACTCGACCCAATCGCTTAATGCGCGTAATCCTTCTTGTGTGATTTCCAGACGGTTGGCCCTAACATTCACCACATCACCTGAAACGCTAAGTAATGAAATTATCTTGTGCAGTTATACCAAACCAGCAGACCTTGCACAAGCATAAGAATCCATGGTACTACGTGATTGTAGATCTGATTACGGATAGCTGGCCCTGCTTCGGTTGCACATCGAAAAAGTGTCAGAGCTCGTTCGGTGAGACCCATTTCCGCCTGCAGGACAAATGGCTCAAGGTCTAAAAGCAAGGAAAGAGACTGTTCGTTGGAAAGGGAAGGAAAATAGAGAAAAAGGCTAACTTTCGACAAGCTGAGAACCAAGGTTAGTCACCGCACCCTCACCAACTAAGCTTAGCGCTTTGGTAATTGCTGTGAGAGCTCGTGAAACAGAGTGAGGAAAAACACCTAAAGAAGTAGGTAGGAAATTGATATAATACAATTGAAATATTTAGAAGATACCCGCTATACCTTTAGGATTCAAAGCAACCACGCGAATGCCTCCCAGTATCGGCTCTAAATGATCGACTATTTCCTCAGCTGGAAATATCGAGGCTGCTTCAGCCTTAAACAACAACAATTTCCAACGGGTCTCCGAAGAAATGAGACACTAACAAGTTTCTACTCACAAGCAATTCACATGTATCCCCTTTTTGTTCGGGAGTGGATTCATCATCGGTGAACTTCTCCTCGATCAGCAAGTAGCAGAAAGGAGCAAAATCACGATGTGCTACTAAGCATTTCAAGCATCCTTCGGCAAGCAGCTCTTTAGTAATGGTTGAACTGCTGGATGCCTGAAGAAGTTCTTTCTCGTCTTCACAATGACATTCTAGATTTGCTTTGATACTAAGGTTCACCTTGTATTCAATAGGAAAATAACATGCAACGACCTCGAACAGATCTTCAACAAGTGGACCTGAAACATAATTACGATAGTTTTCAATTGATTTTCCTGAGCTGATAATTACAATAATTTTTCTTAAAGTTGAACGACAACTTTTTTTTTTTTTTTTTTTTTTTTTTTTTTTTTTTTTTTTTTTTTTTTTTTTTTTTTTTTTTTTTTTTTTTTTTTTTTTTTTTTTTTTTTTTTTCTTTTTTTTTTTTTTTTTTTTTTTTTTAAAATTTTTTTAAAACCCCAAAAAAACTTTTTAATTAATTTCCCCAATTAAACAGTCGAAACATCATTGATAATTAGTTGCAACAGAGGAAAGTTAGGAAAATTAATTTCCAAGAAAATAAAAGTTGAACTCGCTCCTACTTGAGCACTTACATTACCCACACTTTATAATTTCTCTAGGAAAATGTCTCAAATGACTTTCATACCCATTGGAAAGGACTGCGCAACAACGACGAACATTCGGAAGACCACTGGGAGACATCGCGGATGTCGTTCACCTCCAACGGTTCTGATGAAAGTTAAGACGAAATTCGATCCTAACGATGCCAGTTCTGAAACATCTACAAATAGGAGGTGAAATGTGTATCTGTAGAATTATGTTAAGTTTCAATATTTTCAAACAACCCGTGATACGCTATCAATTCTTGATCAGGCGCATTTTCCCCGCCAATGAATGCTCGTGACAGAAAAACCATTAAAAAAAGATAACAAAATGATAAACACTTGACGAGACAGTGCTCACCGCTAAAAAATGTTCCTTTCTCTCTTCAATGGAAAATAAAAATCAAAGCTTAACTTAAAAATACGAAGTCATAGAACTAGTTTTAAAGATTACCTTCCAAACGATGCAATAGCAACCATTGTAGCACCTCATACTGCAGCAATCGGTTTTCCGTATCCCATCCTTGAACGTTTCCATCTCTTCAACAATAACTGATAAGATTATTCGCACCATCAATAACATATAAAGACATTAAAACCAAAAAACAAAAACCAACGTGAACATTATTTGGACAAGCGGCTTTTCAAAGCCGCTAGGAAGATTTTGGCTGTTACAGACCTTAACATAAATCTTCATTAATAATCAGAGTCATTATGAAAGGCAGAACGAAAACGTGGAACTGCAGACGTCTCCTTTAAATGAATAATGATCTACCAAATGATTGGCGCCACGAACAGCATGAGATGCAGAGGCTGGAGATGATTCCAGTCGTCCGAGGAAGAATTCCAGGAGAAGAGCGACTAAATATAGCACCATAATCCAACTCAAAGAAGAAGTAGTAGAAATGCTCTACACCCTGATCTCCTGTCAGAAAATCATTCGGCAAAGACGAGATTGTGTCTGTAATTTCTGAGAGAGCGGCATCTCTAACATCTTCAGTCTGCGACAAAAGATGTGGTCTGAAAAGATATCAAATCTTCTGGAAAATTCTCATTGGTGTCTATTCCAACTAACTTTTTCAATTCGAGATATTCGCTGAGAGAGAGTGACTTTTCAATAACCACCCGCTTGTAGAGATCCGTATCAGTTAATCCGCAAGTCATGCTCTGGAAACATAAGATAACCTTTTAAAAGCAATATTTCAGGAACGCTGCACGAAAATCTAGAGAGTAACAAATCAAGAGGATGCTTAGCACATTTCTAATTAGATGACTACACACCATGTTGAAATCTGGATGATCCTGGACAACGTCAGTTATAAAATGGCAACAAATGAACAGTTTTCCTCTTTATTTCTATGATTTTATAAGGACCAGAGAGAAAAGAGTGTTACCGAGTGGACTTGTAATGATCCAGAGACCGTCAAAGTACAGAGTGAAAGTTAAACGACTGTAGGGGAATATAGCACTATCAAACCAGTGAAAAATGACACCTTTTGACGTTCCAACTCAACTTTCTCGTTTTAATTTCATGTTCACATCACACAACTAAGAAAGTTGTTCTCTAAAAAGTTTCCATTCTTCTCCACAAAAAAATCTTCAACTGCAGCCGATGTGTACTATCCATTTTCAAACGTCCGCATAGAAGTGATAAGAGAGGAAAAAACAAATAACAACAACATGTTTGATTTGATCACCAGGTGTTTATTAATGGCCGAAGAAAACAGTTTCTGCCTGTCGCACGGTAACCACCAATGCTGCAAGGCTAAGCATTTCTTTTGTGTGTTGATAACACTTCGCAAATATCCAAAACTAGAATGTTCTTCCTATTGCTGTTGAATGTTATTGAAACGAACTATGTGAATATTAAAGGCATCACCCCACGAATCTGAGGTGGTACGGATTTTAGGTGGAGTGTTCTTATACGGGATGGTATACTATGGAGAGAAGGGTGATTCCGTCCATTTCTTCCTAAATGCCGTAAAAAAACGGTCCGGAAGATACAGCTTCGAGCGTTCCGGCGCGCTATTTTCTACAAGAAGTTCGATTGGAGCGCGCCAGCCTTGTGCACACGCCGCATGTTCCGGACCGTTTTTTACGCCAAACAGGAAGAAATGGACGAAATCACACCTCTCTCCATAATCACTATCTCGTATAAGAATACTCCACCTGAAATCCGTACCACCTCAGATCAGTGGGGTGATGCCTTTAAGTTCAAACTACATAAGGTTGAACACGCTTCCTTTCCAAGCTATCTATTATCTATTATCACATGAGTCGCCCACTTATTTTTCACAATTTAACGACAATATCTTATCAACAGGGTATTTAGGCTAATATCAGCCCGACGACAACCTATTCCACTTTTTTATTCCGCTGATATCAACCTGCATTCGAGCAACTACAGCTCGCTATAACTGTTGGAAAGTGGAAGGTGATCAACTAGACAGTAAAACGACGACCTACTATGAGACCGTTGACGCTGTTAATTGTCGTCATCGCATGTGGAATATCCGTTCAGGTTGGAAAAAATTAACTTCTTTTTCTTCAAGAAGGAACTACCCTTCTAAAATTCAAGAAGAAATTTGAAGAAAACTCCTGAGCAAGCATTGCAGCTCCTGAGTTAATGCTATGTGAGCATGACAGAATAATGACGAAAATATGAATAATAATAATGACCACAAATACAAGCAGAACGCAATTCTTCTCTAAAAGGTAGAATATACTCTGACGACAAAAATGTCCCCTTTTCGCTCCACATAATTGAGCCAAAAAGAATGCATGTGAAACTAGAAGAATAACTCAGTCTGACATGTTCAAAGAACTGCTAAATTCCACTATTCATTTCGATTATCTCGGGATGCCGAACCAAAAACTGCACAATTCTAACTGCAATGCTAAGTACTTTATAACTCTAAAGAATAAGAAATTGTATATTCGGTGCATCAAACCTTACACATACTGTTTTAAACAGAAAAGTTTCAAGAAAAGGAGGAAAGCCAAGAGAAAATAAAACAACTTCTATATTTCGCTTACAGAAAAAAATCTGCTTTCATATTGAAAGAATTGGGCTGAAAGCGTATGAAGAAGTTTCATCACTACTTCCTTAGCTAGATATTTGATGTACTGATAAGAAACATGAACAATGGCAGGTTAGCACACAACTAGCAGGAAGTGAAGGTTTTACATCCCTACAACGATGGATTTTCAAACTCTCTTTCCTATTCTTCAGGCGATTGTGGAAATATGAAAAAAAGCACAGTCAAATCGTTCTAGGATAGACCCTTAACCATCTTCAATAGTCTCATTTCAGTGATCAATTCCCTTTTTTAAGGCATGGCTATTCACTTAGAAATAATCTGGCATTTCTGCATGAAAAATATTTTATGTAGCCTAAGAAATCATTGGTTTACTCTTTCCAGAAAGAATCGAACAAAGGCGAACCGTCTATAGCCATCGTCGGCGCTGGCATGAGCGGTTTGTCAGCAGCTCGCCGACTGATTGAAGATGGTACGACTAACATCGATATTTACGAGGGACTGAACCGCATTGGAGGACGTGTACATCCGATACCCTATTGTGTGTTTAGTTTTAGTTCATTAAATAGCCCTTCTACAGAATATACGAACTTTTCCAATATTCTCAACACAATCTGTAAATGAATTTGTTACCAGATGGCGGATACCTACAGATGGGGGCCCAGTACATCAACGGAGCGTTCAATCCACTGTACAAGATCGCTGCCGAGCTGGGAGTGATCTCGGGAATTGTTTCCGACACAGCACATCTGCAAAACCCGGAATTCCTCCTGGGTACCCAGGCCATACCCAGGTGAGCAGAATTTGAGAATTTCTGAAGAATAACTATCCTGAGAATTTACGAGAATATACTACTCAAAATATCTCGAGGCACGTGAATAATCTCAGCCTAATCCTTACAAGGACAAGATATCCCTAACTTGCAATTCACTATTTGGTTACTGCAATTCTGTCATACTCCAATCTATGACGCGTGAGTCCAGCTAAAGTGAATTCTTTTCATTTTTAGAAAAGACATCGAGTTGTTCATGAACTTCGTTGAGCCATTGGATCCGAAGTACCGCCAACTTGCAAAACAGCACGACCTACTCTCACGAATCTACACAATGAAGACTATTTTCATGGAAGACTACTCAAGATTTCTCAAGGTATTTTCCTTAGAAGTTCCAGTTAAAGGCACCTCAAAAATGGACTCTAGTCGGCGTAAAACGTTTTGTAACATAAGGACGCTAATTCACCGCGAAGGCATGCACAAGGCTCCCTCTGCAAAACTAACAAATACTTCCACTAGTTTTATTGTTTGTCTTGTTCCTAGGATGCCTTTAAGGTCTTAGCTTGTAGGAATTCAATTTCGCACCCATTCTTCTAAATTCTATTTTTGTGTAATTGTCCATGATTAGCGTTTGCTATAATCGGGATGATATAGTCGAGTCAAAACGACATGAAGCACGGACATTTGCGCAAGCGGCTGCGCTCAACGTGGAGCGGTGGAGCGGTTGGGATCGTGTAAGGATCCTCGCAGCCGACAACCACCTCTGCAGTTCGCCATGGTCCCACCTCGATTCCAACCGCTGTTTCCACCGCACCGCTTCCGGGCGCGGCCGCTTACGCAACGGTCCGTGCATCATGTCGTTTTGACCCAACTATAGATAAAGTCCCGAGATTTTTTCTAGAAGAAAGCTAACTGTGCACAGTTACATACACAAAAAGGTCGGAAATGCAATTTTTGTAAACTAAACCTTGAGGAGCCCTACTACCTTTGAGGAGCTACTCAACTAGTGAAAAAGAGTTCCCCTTGTAATAAAACTAAGGGAAATGGAACTAATACGCAATTACACAAAAAGGGGGCAGAAATTAAAGCCCCACAAGCTAAGACTTTAGAGGCACCATTAAAGCGTAAAAAAACGATAAAAGTGGTGAAAAACACTTTACTCAGACAGTATAATCCTATTCACGCAATGCTAAAGGGAAACAAATGAGAATTCTGAAAGGGCAAATAGGAAAAGGGTCCGGGGAATTTTCGCAACACTGTAGAAGAAGCTTAGTGCAAACCTTCGCATCGCATCGTCATGCTACAACACGCTTTACCTCCTAATACTTAGTTAATGGAAATGGCGAGGAAAATCGCTTCACTTTCATATCAATCGCATCCTACAAACATAAAACCTTTAGAAAAACAACATAAAAGGAGCAAGAAAGAAGGTATTCGATGCACTTACACGCTCCTACAGATCTTACTGGGAATTCGAATGGGCCGCTGATTGGTCGGACGTGAGTTCATACGAAAATTATGACGAAGACAAGAAAGTGCGCAATAAATAGCTAGTCTTTCAAAACACATACAACAGTTCCACCTTCACAATTCGAAATATGTATTCTGACAATAGTTATGACTAAAAAGCGACTAGGAGAAATTAGATTCTGTGAAAATCGATGCAGAACCCCCGCTAATGAATGATAAGCGCTATTCAAAAGTGCGACAAAACCATTTGAAATATATATATATATATATATATATATATATATATATATATATGTACACATATATTACTAATGTAATAATATATATTCCAGTTGAGCCCTCGAGTATTGACTGAATTCAACGATCGTGGTACAGAAGGAGAATCTTTTCTCACGAATAAATTCGGATACAAGGCAATCTTGGATCACCTACGATTGCCAATAGCGGATAACATGATCCACTTCAACACAACTGTCACAAAAATTGATCATTCTCAAGAAAAAATCACACTGACGACCTCTAATGGTGAAATTCCCAAAAAGTACGACTACGTGATAGTCACTTCATCCTTGGGCCACCTTAAAAAATTCCACCGTCAACTCTTCAAACCGCCTCTTCCTCGTCAGAAAATCGAAGCTATAGAAAAAATTGGTTAGTTTTAACGGAGTATATGAGGTCGTATACTTACTTATAGCACCCCGCTCTCAAGACCTGATCTCAATATTCTTTCCAGGTTTTGGAGGATCTTGCAAGATTTTCTTCCGATGGGAACAACCTTGGTGGAACAACGAGACCTATTCAATGATACCGCTACCAGTTGAGGGAATGGCACGTGAAGGCGTCGATGCTTTTGAAAGGGAGCTCACTACGTTGCATGTGGGTTTCACACGTAATTTACAAGAACGTTCACTATAGAGTTAGCTGAAATAATGTTCTGTGCAAGCAAAAATGGCATGTAACGATAGAAGTAATGATAGAAACTCTCCTTCCTAAACTTTGCACGAAATAAGAATTACAAAATTTGTCAGAGAAAATATTTTTGAGCTAAGTACACTGCGATTCCACTGATGTCCGTTCGTCGAATAACAGCTACATCGAAGGTCCAGCACATAAAGTAGAGATCAAGATGGAAACAAAGTTCCGAGATATCTTGACGTAAAGAAGCTGCAGCCATAGTTTGAAGGAGTAGTCCGACACCACCGAGCAACCGTACTAATCAATCAATCCATCGATCATCAAAAATCAAGATCCACCATCAAAAAAAGTGCTTGTTAAGCAGAGTGACATCAATCGCGCCATTAGCGTTTCACATTGAGCGCAGACGCTTACGCAACTTCACCAACGTTCAGGTCGTTTTAATCCGACTATGCGCAAAGGAGCGAGTTTTTCTCCGATTAGAATGTTTACCGAAGTTGTTACTCCCAAAATACCGCCGTCTACAAAAACACAAAAGTGCCGTTTCAGCACTTCGCTAAACCTATAGATCTGCTTAGGTGAGGGGGGTACGGCTTTCCTAACAACATAAGACGAAGACCTGTAAATATTGGCAGCACGAGGTAGGAGGAGAATAACGTAACTTTTTTTGCTGTGCCTCAAAATCTTAATAAAAGATAAAGATAAAGTCACTGGCGTATCAATCCACTTGGGATGCGACAACGCTTTTTACTTGAATTCGTAATCGTTGAGGTTTTTTGGAACGTGTGTTGGCCTATACAATGACTTGCGGGGCCAGCCAATAATCAAGTCAATGTTTTTATCCTCCCAGACAAGTCTGGTACCAATTTATCGACCCCGGAGGGATGAAAGGCTTGGTGAGCACTAGGGCGGATTCGAACCTCCGATCGATCGTGCAGGAAGCGGAACCTCTAACCGCTACACCACACCCGCCCTCAAAATCTTAGTAACAAGCAACAAACTCAGAAATCGTACTTAGAATGGGAGCAAAACCAATGAATGAAGAAGAGTGAGAATGAGAAATAAAGGAATGGGATTCTATCACCCTATTCTCTTAAGAAAAAGAATAATAGAATTTTATTGTTCCATCATGTTTCGTTTCTTTTTTTCTCAAGCTACATATATCATGAAGTGGAGCAGCTTCTCTTGAGTACTACTTTAAGCCTTCTGGAGCAAAACCAACCAAATTACTATAACATGTTCAGAAAAGTTTCTAAAAACATCGATATTTCAGAATAATTAGTCTTAAAGATAACGTCGGAGTAAGAACAACCTCTTCTTAAAAAGGTTGTAAATTCTCAAGATAGCAGACTTATCTCTTATACTAGTAATGGATTGGATTGCATAGATGCATAGTTGTAAAGAAAGAAATCTATTTCAGGTCACGGATTGGGAACCGAATACCTTAACAGCGTGGGTGGCAGGTGCTGGGCAAGCAGTTATGGATAACATGACTGATCAAGAACTCAAAGACCGTATCACAAAGCTTATCCGAGATATGAAGAATGACCAAACCATACAACCACCAAGCGAGATTATTAGGTAAAATAAGTGGTAATAATTAGAAGAATTGAAAAAAAAAGTTCCCAATTGATTGAAAAAAAAACTTTATCTCATTTCAGTGATAGGATTTTTCTTCGTAGTCAAATCACAGTGCTCAAGGCGGCGCGGAGAAGCGTACTGTTTGGGATCGAGGTCGGGCGCTCGCAAGCACCACTCGTAGCCGAAGCTGGCGAAGGTCCTACCTCGATCCGAACCGCTACATTCACCGCGCCGCTTCGAACGTAGCCGCTTAGCTGGACCGAGCTTCAGGTCGTTGTGAATCGATTGTAATAACTATGATGGTAACCCGGTGAACGACAAACTTATATGGAACTGTGGGGATATTCAGTTACAAGAAAAACTAATCTCGCACAACATTAAATTCTCCAAATAAAACCAGTTTTTTGGCCATTAGTAATTTTCTATGCAAATCGCATGACTGCGATGAGGGTTCAGTTGGGGTTAGACGGATGGAAGAACTTATGTACGTCCAACAGAAAAAAATGCTTGCGTTATGCAGGCGCGTCGGGGATACCACGGCAATCTGGCGGGTAGTTAGTACTTAGTTGTAAATGTAGCATTTCTGGCATTCTTAGGAATAATAGAAATGAAGCGATTGCAAATATGTCGATTTTCACCTCGACATATACGCCAGTTTCAAGTAATATGCAGCTGCAATTTAAAGTTCTTCTCACATTTGATGCTGCTATATCACATCCGCAATAGTCAACAGTTCAGGACGAAACTGACGAAGAATGATCTACTGCTGGGATCGTACTCGTACATAAGTCTTGCACAAGCACGAGCTAAAATCTCACATTCAAAGCTTTCGATCCCAATAAAGCAGAAAAATCGACCAAGAGTGCTCTTCGCTGGAGAAGCAACTCATCATAGGTTGTTCTACTACCAAAGACTTTTTGTAGAGAAAAAAAATACAATTAACTCTTTAGGCTCTTCCAAACAGCTATCGGTGCCTATCTGAGTGGTCGGAGAGAAGCGGATCGAATTTTGCTTGATTGGCAGACTCGCAGATCTTTCTTGAGCACCAACAGGCACGACCCAGCAACCAGATTAGGACTCAAAGAAACAAGGACTGCCACTGTTCAAGAGAACTATTCCATATACAACAAGGATGTTGTTCATCCTAACCCAGTCATTCTATGTACCCGTGATCTTCGTAGCGCTTTGATCAATCACCCGTAATTCTTCCATGAGAACCTTTGCGAAAATTGTAGCGAATTTCTCTAAATAAAATTGCGTTAGCCCCGTAAAACATACTTGTATTGGTGAACTTTTAGAGAAACAGTTAAAAGTGAAAGCAAGAGAAGCAAATTCAAGGCTAAAAGTATTCAAGCACATAGATGCCCCCTTCACTTTTGAACGGTTGGCGAAATTACCCACTTCACTTTTAGGCGGTTGGCGAAAGGACCCCCTTCACTTGAGCTGCACCCCATGAGCTAAACCCCCTTCACCTAAGGAGGGTCCGGCTTCTCCCTATCGCACCTATGTTCAAGGATTTAAACGAAAGGTTCTGCTTTTCACCTCGGAATTACATTAACGATCAGGTGCTGCCAGTTATCGAGACGGGACTATCGCTTTTTCCAATCACCGCTAAAGTCCGAGTGATGCTAGTGATGGTCTCGCCCCAGTCTCAACCGCTCATCACACCGCACTCCTTTGATCGCACCCGCCCATGCAAGTGCACCGAACTTCGGATCATTTTGAGCCGACTATAAAAAGGTTGCAATATTAATATTTTGTTGCCTGAATAGAGATGAGAAAGGGAAACATTCGCTTCACCGAAACAGAGTAGGATGACCACCCCGAGGTCCAGCTGATCCGAGCTGGTGCGGTCGGAAATCGGAATAAAGATCTCTTCGGCGACTTCGAGCACGATTTCATCGTCAACTGTGTCTACTTCCGCTCTAACAGATAGGATGCTCCAGCTATATATGACTACGACAGGAATTCACCTTCGTGAAGTCGTTGAATTACAGTAAGCGGTATCCAACGTGTAGGTATAGTCGCGTCAATACGACACGAAGGATGGTGCAGTTTTGTAAGCGGCTGCGCTCGAGGCGGTGTGGGACCATAGAACATAGCGAACTGCAGCGATGATTGGTGCTGGCAAAGGTCCTCCTGACCGCTACGCTCCACCCCACCGCTTCGAGCACAGCCGTTTACGCAACTTGCAGCTTCATGTCATTTTGACCCAACTACGTGACCTTTTTGTGAGGTCCTTCGACAAATGTGGAACTATAGTCTGGTCAAAGCGACATGAATCACCAGTGCAGTTGCGGTGTACTTAAGCAGCAGTTGAAATAGGTGGTGCTAGCAATGATTTTACCACGCTCCTACCCGCTACACTCCAGCGAATCGCCTCGAGAGAAATTACGCAATTGCGTACGTGCTTCATGACGTTTGACCTCACTATATTAGCGTTCTTTAAAAGTACACAACCCATCGTTTGCCTATTCACAGAGTACTTCTTCGTATCGATCATGTCATATATATGTTCTGTCATTCTCGAGACATCACAAAGGCCACCATTCCTGATCACTTTGAATGGCTACGGTTACTGGTTGTTATCTGTGATCCCGTCCATTTGTACCTTACATCCCAGACAAGCCCGCTCCCCCAGTTAATGGAGTGGAGAGATTTGCGAACACTACGAATCACACAACAGTAAAGTACACATTCTCTCTTAAAGGCATCACTCCACGAATCTGAGGTGGTACGGATTTCAGGTGGAGTATTCGTATACGGGATGGGAGACTATGGAGAGGGGGGTGATTCCGTCCATTTCTTCCTAATTGCCGTAAAAAAACGGCCCGAAAGATACGGCTTTAGGCGTTTTGGCGCACTATTTTCTACAGGGAGTTCCACTGGAGTGCGCCAGCCTTGTGCGGCGCCGCATATTACGGGCCGTTTTTTTACGGCAATTAGGAAGAAATGGATGGAATCACCCCCCTCTCCATAGTCTCCCATCCCGTATACGAATACTCCACCTGAAATCTGCACCACCTCAGATTCGTGGAGTGATGCCTTTAACAAAATATGCCAGCACTGTACCAGAATAGAAACTCATAATATCCGCCATAATAACAAGGTTTGTAGAATGAATGAGGCGAGAGTAAATATTGCACATAGAGCTGAACCCAACATATTGAACATGGTTCATTTTTGTTAGACTAGATTGCAGTTGTCCTATTTAGGAATACCATCGACGTCCATGTTTATCTAGGAACAGGAGGCTGTATTGTAGTGGATAGTTTCAATTACCCATGTTCGATCCATCTTCGAGTCGAAACGGCTAGAAGCTCGTTAGAGTTGCGTTAGCTGTGCCGTTACGCTCCACTGCGCTCGAAGAGGCACGGTGGAGCGCAGCGGTTGAGATCGAGCAGAGCCCATCGCGGCACTCATCGCTGCAGTTCGAATGGAGCTAGCCATGGTCCTATCTATTTCTCAACCGTTGTCTCTACCGCGTCTTTGCGAGCAGGTCGCTTCCGCAACTGCACCGAACCCCTGGTCGTTTCGACCTGACTATAGGAAGTAAACTGCATTTCCTTCTTTCCTAAACGACGGTTACTATCCCACTGTCCTTTTTATTTTTGCAATATACTGCAGACAACGATAACCCATGTACTATTTCTGTATCCAAGTGTTACTATTGTCGGGTCAATACAACATAAAAACATAAAGTATCAGGTATTTGCGCTCGAAGCGGCGCTGTGAATGTAGCGGCCAGGATCGACGTGGTACCATCGCGAACTGCAACGATGGGTGATGCTAGAAAGCGTCCTCCCTCGTTCCTAACCGTTACGCTCCGCTGCACCGCTTTTGCGCCATTTGCGCAACTCTTACGAGCTTCATGTCGTTTTGACCCGACTATACCTTTCCATTCGAAAGAAGAAGCGTTGAGGGTACCAAGTAGTGGTAAAATCATTTCTTTACAGTATAGTGTCGCAAAGAAGCAACATTCTGAGAGAACAACTAAAAACCTCGCCCATATTTACAAATACTATTTAAAAATGCTCAAAAACCCATTACGCCGCGCCTATGAAGGAACTACTTCACGATTTCTCGACCAGAGGAGCACGTGTAAAACGAAATTCAAATTTGTCACAAGATCCAAACAACAATGATAGGGGTTAAAATAGTACTAGAGTTAACCATAGAACTTATCCTATGAGGTTACTGTCGCATTCGATTACGAAACTAGACACGTGTTCAAGAAAAACTAACAAGTTAATTCCCCAACTAAAACAGCCGGTATTAGATAACGCATGGTCCGTCAAAAAGCCCTGAAGTACGATGCAGTTGCGTAAGCGGCTACGTTCGAATCGGTGCGCTGAAGTAGGGATGAATTCGAGGTGTCGTTGCCTTCACCACTGATCGCTGCACTCCGAGTGAAGCTATCGATGATTTCGATAGCTTCCATTTCTGGTTCAGGCTCCTTTGAAGATTCTACGTTGAATTCATAACCTTCCTGACCAGCTGCAGCCCGTACTTCACCGCACCGCTTCAAACGCAGCCACTAACGCAACTGCACCGAGCTTAAGGTCGTTTTGAGCTGACTATGATAAAGCTATGAGTAATTCCCAATGGGTGTACCTATTTCAAACGCATTATCGACCATATAACAACGTTTTGGGCAGGACCATCTTTAGCTGCTTACCACTATTTCGTAAGATGACGAAACAACCATACAGCAAGTTCCTATCCATTCGTTATCAAGGGCAAATGTTTAAATCAAGAGTGGATCAAAAAAGCTGTTGAAAAGACTTCATCGATGTTATGTATCCACTATTACTGTTACGCAACCACATCCCTTTTCAATCTCCTGACCTCATTCACCCCACCAGGGCAGTTTTAACCTTCTATTCATCGATTACATACAATAGAAGCAACTAACAATTTGACTGCCTTGGTTTAATTCTGGTTACCCAGCTTTTTTCTCTCCCAAAAATAAGATTGTGGAAGCCCACCGTAAAGCAGAAAAAGGAGCAAGCAAGAACAGTTAAAAAAAACAATCATAGATTTCGATCTAATGTATACAAACGTGTGGTTACTCCAGGATGAAGCATGCACATAAAGTTCCTTCTAAAAATTTATTTAGCCATCATCACGAATCACATTTCGACAATGATTATCATTCATGGAGATGTATCAATTGGAAAGCAGATGAATAAAAATCTGTGAGTAAAATTTCAATAATGGTGCATAGTTATGCATGAGAAAAGACCCGGAAGAGGAGTAACGAAATTCCTAAGCTTCCTAAAAAATAATCTTCTACGTCATATCTGCACTTTTACGAATATGCGTAACCGCTGTACAGGTTCATCCATTGTATGGAAAAGAATACTGAGCCTGTCAATCCTGTTAACAATAGAAAAGGCAAAGTCGTTCATACTTCAAGAAAAATGCCCAAGAACTTACTGCTTACTTGAAAACGGCTAAATATTTAACTCACAAATGATTTGACATCATTTTAAAGTATTAATATAAAAGGATTACACCTTAGATTGACGTTCGCAACAATATAGCGAATCAGTGGCTTAATGACAAGATGTTTGTTTTGGAATCAACTTCGATCAACAATATCGGGAATTGAACAAAAGTCTCCCTCCCCAAGAGTTCTGTCTCGGGAGCAGTCAAAACTACGTCCATCCAAAAATGTTTCATGTCATGAAACACCAAAAACCAAAAAGTGGGTTTGAGTCTAAATATGTTTTCCTCGCAGTAAGGTTTTTTTATGAACATTTTTCAAGAAAAAAGTAAAACGACTAGCGGTGACTAATTACCACCATGAAGAGAAGTTTATTATGAGAGAGGGAGTATGCTTTCACTACCTTAATAGTGAACAAACCGCTTTTGAGTCATGAAACTTGACTATTTTGTTGTGGAGTGGTATGTTACTGAAAAAAATACCATTCACGTATGTACATTGCAGAACGTTGGACGCAATAAAAGTCAAATATCGGAAAAGACCGCCTGAACAAAGGTAATACATTGAGTCCGCCATGAACGAACTCCTAAACCTGAGAATTTGAGACCTCCCCATGACCACGCAACGCTTTTCACTCCGACGGGTATTCACCATTTATGGTAGCTCCTAAGGCTGGTGTACTTGAACATGATGATCGAACCCCTAATGCAGTTTCCTTAACTAACGAATTAAGAGCGAACAAATTGAGCATATCGATCATTTGTAGTGACTCATTCTTCTTCGCAGCAACTTTCTGAAATAGAGAAACACCTAGGAATTCCAATCAGAGCACGTAAATTAAGCAAAAATATTGATAGAACAATAAAACACACCCGAATGGTTGGGATTCTCAGTAGAATATTTGCGTATCGTTCATCAGCCAATGTTCCTTTATAGTTCCGTTGAATATGTCTGTGTAAAGCAGTGAGCAACTTCTTTTGCTCGGCGGCAACATTACGTTGACTCGCTGAGTCAATCCCTTCCGTATCTTAAAAATAAAGATTAACGAAGCTAATTAACTTTTAAAAAACTTAAACGTTTGTAGATACAGCTAATGTCAAAGCAGAAGGAAAAACAGCCAAGTAGAGAGATACTTTAAAGAGAAAGAAATCAGTGTTACAACTCAAAGAAAAAAAAAACACAGTTGGCATTGGCAAAGGATGACGAATACGGCATTCATCAATCTCTAGGGGATCCTCCACGCGACTGACAATTCAGAACCGTTTGAGGTTTACGAACGCGTGTGCGGCCTTACAACGACTTACGCGGGCTCGCTATTGTGTCAAACCAGTATTTTTATCTTTCTAGACCAGTCTGTTACCAATTTATCAACCTGCAGGGATGAAAGGCTTGGTTAGCAGTTGGGCGGTTTCGAAACACAAGGAGTAGTTAAAACAGTTGCGGAAAGAAAGAAACTACTTACCAGGATCGAAAAACATGATCGCCTGCAGCGCAGCAAATTCGGTAGTAGAGATATTCAGTTGGCGAAATGGCTTCATCACATAATCAATCATTGCGGCCATCACCGGTGTTAACCCCGACAAACTAAACGACAACGCTTTCCCAGCGGCTGCGACATCGTGACGACGTTCTTGCAACCCAATGGGTAACCTGACAACAAAAAAAAAAGTGAAAAGTAACGTTTAAAAAAGTTATTAATCGAGTCGAATTACTACACTCACCAACCAGCAGCAACTCCCTCTGTGATAGGTAATGCACGATTCGTTTTCAGAGATCCAACGCTATCTTCGAAAAGCTTGCTGTCGAAAAAAGTATGCATCTCGGATCGTCCTTCTATGCCACGAACAGGACGGCCATAATCCTGACAAAGCATGAAATGAACGTGACACACATTACCAAAGAGGACTAAGACTAACCTGTGGAATCAACGATCCATAGTCTGCTGGCAGTGTTCCATACTCTGTTGGAAGTCGTATCGTTGCTAATTCTGGACTGTCAGAAGTGGGCTCAGTTTTAATTCTAAACAAGTCCAAATTCTTATTGCTCCTGAAATGCGAAACGGAGCGATAGGGCGAGGTGCACGGCAGAATGCAATAGGAAAGAAACATATGTGACCACTCACAACATCCCTTGCAGATGATCGTTGCCGGCTGAGCGGGAGATTACAGCTGTCTCCAATTTTTTCTCATCGACATGTTCAGGAGTTCGAAATGCTTCACACATGATCATGTAGGAGCTGGCGTGATTCGTTATAAGCGCCACCTAGAGTAATTCAAAATCACTTCTACAATATAACCATCAGAATTTTCATTCGATTCTAACAAGAAGTTCTATTAGAACATCATGCTATATAATAACGCGCTTAGTCCGTGTGAGTATATATATATATATATATATATATATATGTATATATATATATATATATATATATATATATATATAAAAGCCAAGTTAGTTTCCGTCATACGTTACTGAGGGTAAAAAAACTTTTATGTGAATGTACACTTCTAAATTTGCAAACTATCATGCTATATAATAACTGACTTATTCTGTCACATGCGTGCGTCTGTGTATGCGTGTATCTCAGTCACGAAATTCCAAAAAGAGAGGAAGATTATCATGGCGTTGGTTTGGTGAGCTGGAGCCCCAGCGAGGTAAAATTGGGTGGGATGGGTCCTACGACGTCGAATTCGTGGCCCTGACCCAGAACACCATGGGGTGGGGGCGGGAGCCCCAACGGCAAAATGGGTTTCTATGACTCATTCGCGTATCTATTTCCAATCATATTTCCCTGATGCTGTTAACATCCTTTCTTCCCAAAGTGAAAACACACTTTCAAACGGCTGCTTAGATACAATACAAGCCAACACACGTTCACGTGGTCTGACGTACAGTTTTATCTTCATCACTATGATGATGATATTCACCTCTTTTCATGTTAGCACATCATTCTGTGCTAATTTTTGAGAGCGGAGGAAACTCATACTTCGACTGGTTCCAATTTCTGGAGATTTCAGAGAAACATAGACGTAAAATCAAGTTTGATTGTTCTCCAAATATAGTACTAACGCGTTTAGGGAGAAAATCATGATATCTCCCATCTATGCCTAAATTTTTGAAGAAAAAATCGAAGAAAGGGTTAATTAATAAAAAAACAGTAGTAATTTCGCAAAAGAAAGTCGCCACTGTTATTTCCTATTGATCGGTGAAGGCGAGCGAAGTGAACACTAGAAAAAGTCTGAAGTCCGGCTTTAGCCGGACGTTCAGACTGGTGATCACAATATTGAATGAAAACAAAAATAAAAACATAGCAAAAACGGTCTTGATTCTATTCATTTTCTTTCATTTTCAGCTGCATTTTGTAACAACATTAAAAACAACTAAATAAGAGAAGTTTGCGAAGAGGTATTAACGTCTGACTAATTGCATTAGCGGTAATTCAGCAAATAAGAGAAGTGGATAAATGAAAACAAGCCCGGGCCCAACTGGGATACAAACATCCAAGATTTTCCTATGCGTAGGAGGGAGAGTAGAGGCCAGAGGGTAACTACAGTGCATTCCTACGCTGAGAAGCGCAGGATAGCCTTAACATCCTTAATCATTACGAGTCTTTTGGTGCTCGCATGCAAATTTAATTTATAGCATAAAACATATCTTCGTTTTTATGTACCAAATGCAAGCGCAATGAGAAAAGAAATCATGCAACGAATTTACAGTTCTTTAGTGGTTAAATGATCAAGGACCAAACTATCTACCAAATAAGTCCAAGAACTTGATATCCCGCACACACTTATGTTAGTATGTCCACAACACCTGCGACTACGAGGTACTAGGCAATGATGTTACTTTTCTTTGAAAAACGACTTTTCGATTGAATACGAGCAAATTCTACAAATTTTGGTCAAAAACGCAGGATAAGGGACTTTTCAGTCCAAGAAGAACAAGATTTGACAAGTTACGTTATGGGAAATAAAAATCAAGAAATGGATGCATGCTTTAGAAGAAGATACGACTACTAAAAATAGATTGAAATAGTAGAACAGACTTCTGGAATCCATTGTAGAATAATAGTTATAGTTTTATGTAAAACCATGAACAAAACTTTGCTTCATTTTAAACAATAAATGAGCCCAACCCCTTTAAAAAAGGAAAGAAACCTTGTCTGCATGAGGAAGATTCCTGAAGCAAGCGAAAGACTTCGCCCAGTCGATATACAGGGCTATAATCCGCGATCTCCAAAAAGGCATTTTATTTTCATCCATTCCCGGCTTGGGAGAGGCAATGGGATCGGTAATCTAAAAAACGACGAAACTGATGTGATTATCCGCAAATACATGACCAAGCAGAGTTAATTCGCATTACCCTAACACTAATAGGTTGATGGAAACGACTGGGTGCTGCCAATGCATCATCCAACGAAGCATATGGCTCAATTTCGGCACGACTGAGCAGAAGAGTCAGATTATTTTCCAGCGTTGTAAGCCGTTCAAGCATTGGATCAACAGCGTTCTAAATAACGGATTTTGTCCAAAAATCCTGCGTGATGAACACTAAGAAATGAAAAAAAAACTTTGAAAATGTCACGTACATTGTCATGTTTGTGCTCCTTCGAATCCAAACAACTAGGTCCAAGACGAATGTCCTCAGGGCTAAACGAATCGGGGGAGTGCGAGGAATGACGCATTCTTAAAGACATGAAAAATCAGCGCGACAAAAACTGTGACTTTCCATAAACCTTCAATCTGTCGCTTTCACAACTTAAAACTATAACCCAACATCTTGTTGGATTTCAATTTTAAAGACCTAAGACCAAAATCTCATTCTTCGTTTACAAGTTAAAGAAAGCAATTTTATTCCTGACAAAAGTGAATACTTCAGCGGTTTGGTTCAGTGCAGTTTGGATAAATTTGAAAATTTAATTAGGATTAAAGACAAGAAGCCTTGTTGACTATCGAAATTTCTGTTGATATTTAACAAAAAAAAATCACTGCTTGTCTCATAATAACAAGACATCATTTCAGGGTGAATATAAGCAATAGCACGGGACGATTATAGCGCAGTCGATGAAAGGTTCGGCCGTGGCTTCGTGATCGATGTTTCGGAACTATCCTAAAACCACTGAATTGATGCATCGGCCCCCAAACCACAAAGCATTGCAGAGCTGGGTGCGCCTTCATAAACCTCAAATTTTGAATTGAATTCGAATGAGTAGGCGTTTCCTCTTGAGAAGTGATCAACGTCGTGTACTTTATCCTTTACTTTGGGAAATAGCACTGAGACTAAGCAATAAGAGGCATTTTCACTTTTAAAGTCAATTTGTTTCTTAAATTTCCTCTCATAGATAATTTCATACGCAAACGTATTCCGAATAGATGATACTACACGATAATACTGACGTAAATGACGATGTGACTCAATCGCTTTTGAGGTTTCATCGAAGCTGTAAACATAGTGTACCTGAGCACACCCTTTTTCGGCTTCAATTTCCTTGTCATCTCGGGGCAGAAGAGAGCAGAGTACCTTTTCTCTACGTACACCCCTACAAAAGGATTCTAGTATGAATTGCAACCTTTCCATTTCTTTCGTCTTAAATTTCATTACATTTAATTTCATTTCATTTCATTTACATTTCTTCTACTTCTTTTATTTATTCTATGTAGTTTTGTGCATGAGCCTCACGATCAACATAGTTTTGTACATGAGCCTCACGATCAACGAAGCGAATTTTGGCCTCCATTGTGACACGAAATTTGATGTTTATGCGTAGCTGTTCAAAAGAATTAGCATTCTACGAATCCCTCTCCAATGGAATAATTTCGGAATCTGTATGAATAAGCATCACAAATTAAAGAAAAATAATCTGGGATTAGTTGAAGTGTCTCGGAGATACTACCTAATAGTGACACAAACAGAACCGAAAAAGGCAGTCTTGGTCCGAAACCATAAGAACCTGCTACTGCTGAAGTGCATTATGAAAACTGGCACTTTTGATCAATGGCGATGCTCAGAACACATGTTTGATTCCTATTAGTTACATATCTAGGTTCAATCGACAGCGTAAAAGTTCTGCTTTCCATTTTTCTCATGAATGAAAACCTCTCCATTGCTTTTGTTAACTAAAAGCGCATCTTTTGAAATCAGAATGTTCAAAGTAAGACGTAGCATCTCTCTCCTACGTGATAGAACCAGTGAATACATTTGTCGATCGATCAGTTGTGTGGTTTGGCAAAGATCTATCGATGCTGTTCTCTGGTGCCTGCGTGCGATAAGTGCGTTGCAAGGAAATTGATCACAGAAGTGCACACCCCGCCAATCTGTCAACAGCAATGAAGAACACCTCGGAAATTTTTTCTACAACTTGTCCGGCATGCTTTGGCTGACACAACAATGGAAACATTCTAAAAAAAGCAAATATTCAGAATACATACTCGTTGTTATCGATTAATCCATCCGAGTTCATCTTATCGCACTTGCGTGTTCGCTTCGTATAGCCAATCCGATCGCGATCGTTCTGAATTGCTAAAGAAAAAACACGGCATCAACAGATCCCGGGATTTCAGCAACGAGGAGAAAAGGAATCACATTTTTTGTCCATCCCAACAAGAAGACATTTTTTGAGACGACAGTGACGGCAAGCACATCGTACGCCTGAAAATAGGAGAAAAATATACGGGGATATACATTTTGAAAGTGGACGATATCCGCACTTTCAAAATGCATATCCCAGTTCTCGTGTGTGCAAAACTGCCAATCTGCCTAATAATGTTTGATGCAAAAGATTTTTGTAACTGATTTTACACTCTTCAAAAAAAAAAGCCGAGAGGATAGTGGAGATATTTTAGCAGAAAAACAATCGGAATTAAAGAAACATGTTATGCACAAAGAACAAATTCATAAAAGGTACTTTGAAGTGTACTTTAAGGAAAAGCAAAGAAACTATCTCACCTTTGTTGACAGGACAGTCACCATTCCCCATGCAAGTAAACATTCTATTGTTCTAAACAAAAAATGGATTTATTTCAAAGATAATAGTGATACAATCGTAGAAACAAAGCGCAGAATTTTCCTCTGACCCAAAAAAGTAAACTTTAAAGCAAAACTCAAACTTGAATATTTATGAAGTAAGGAACTGACCACGACAGCGCGTCGAAAGAAAGTTTTACATCCATTGCATGATGGAACGGAATAGTGATTTCCAGTGGCGATGTCTTCACATACCACACATAAGGTTCCTTAAAAAAATTACATTAGTCTCCTCTCCTAAAAATGTTTGTAATCCTTTTGGTAGCACAGAATTTCCAAAAAATACTTGGTAAATTAAGTTGTAACGAAGTTGTATGTAGAATGATTAGTCATCGGTGTCTAGATAGAAATAGAAGGTCGCCTTTGCGATGGAAAGGATAGTATTATCGAACAAGTTAGGAATGTGTTGGGATGAATCAGTTTAAAAAAGTCGAGTAAAGGGAGTTTTGTGTACGTCGTAAAGAAAAAAAAAACATATGAGGCCAAGGAAAAATGATATCACACCAAATCCATAAATGCTCGAAGATCCATTAAAGCTGAAATGATCGATACCCTTTGAATATGTACACAATGACGTGAGTGAAATAAAAAAAAAACACTTCACACACAGAGGATATTTCTACATTAAGCTGCAAATCTCCCCTAAGGTGCGGGGGTGTTTCTGTCCGAAAAATGAAACAAGAACACAAAGTGTACTCCACGTTGGGCGAACTTCAGGTTCGGTTCTATGTAAAGAAGATAAAAACGGAGCGTCTGTGAATGTGGAAATGGAATAAAAACCCGTAATGGCATTTTTCGATTGCCCGAGCAACTACAAGGTACGGTGGACAACACCCTATTTTGATAGATGCTTACATATCATGCATATATATATATATATATATATATATATATATATATATATATATATATATATATATATATATATAAATCATGAGGTCTGCTTTACTGAAGAACGGTCCCAACCAATTGTGCTTTAGCAACTAAAACGCAAGATTTTTTTTTTCGCGGAGGAAAAGAACGCGGAACATTTGCGAGCATCCACTTCCAACCACTCAGCCAACACCTATCCTTTAAACAGTTCTCTAGAAAGTAATAAATCCCTGAGAGAACTACCACAACATACCCTTTTACTAAAGAAATGTCTTGGATTTCCACTTCTTGGCAGATTTAAGGATCCTCAAATTATATAGAGCTGATTAATGTTGACGAAAATGAGTACTACTAACCTGGAGGGAGTTTTTCGGTCATAATCTATAGCAAGTGCAATTCCATCAAGAAAGACGAGTGACGAATCGCTCAACGAGAGGTCTGGAAAAGACTAATTAGCGAAACAAGTCAAACAAAATTTTGGACAGGAGAAAATGAATGCATGCACCAGTAACAGACGATAGAAGACATTTGTGCTTTCAAGTGCATAAGATAGAGATTACATGGGCTTAATAAAGGAATTGATAATGGGATCTCGATCTAATCAGTCATTAAGAGAAAGAAAGAAAGTCCAAAAGTAGATTTGTTTTCAATTTGATGAGAACTAAAACAAGAATCACATATCATAGAAACTGTATAAAGCCAAATACGTTTCAGTAACTAGCATGTAGAATTTATGGATTCGAGAAAATTGCGTTCGCAGTATTTCCGAATCGTGTTAGCTGAGAAGAGCCATTTCCGGAAAATGTATAACGCGCAAGTATAGTTGGCGTTAAATCAATGCACATATAGGTAAACTGCTGCAAGATCACGATGAAAATCTTCTCGCCAAAGTGTTTGAATTACTTTGCGAATTCCTGAAAGATAGAGTGTTTTATCAATAGTAAGTGACATGTTGTCAATGTTTACCATTTTCAATCGCATCAAGTAGTGAATTTTGAATTTAGATGAAAAAGTGGTTAAACGCATAGACGACGACGACGACGACCATAACGACAACCATATTAAATATTATTTGATCGAACAAGATATGTCTAACAACACTGGAATATGCAATCGTTGCGTTGCATTCCACGTGCCCACCCATTTGCGATAGGTGACACAATGATAGCGCTGTGTCACATGATATAATCATACACGATGTGTGGATGACCAAAGTTCTTCAACGATGTCCATCTCGTGGATTCTATCTGTCCTGATGATCAACGCAAATCATTCTCACATCCGTAGGGAACAACGACTCCATGATAAGCCTTATCTGTTCAGTTTTGGTCATTTCAACCCGACCTCCTTGCATTAGGCTGCCCACCACTACATACTATAAGACCAGAGGGTAGGAATGAACTTTTCCGGAGACATCGATTGGCGTAGCAAAAGGAAGGAACGAGGCACGAAGTTCTTCTCTGAGAATTATTCGCATCTAGAACTATGACTCGTTAAAGCTTAAATCCAAGTTTAGTTTGAAGGTGCGCGTGATAGACGTGTAGCATTTACACCTGAATTGCAAACGACACAAAACAGGCATGCACGAACATCACTTAACAGAAAGCTCCGTATGTTCTCCTTCGTGTGATAAATGGAATAGTATCGATAATACAGCATCGATAGATACTCGAAGGAATTCGATTGTTCCAATACTCGAATAGTCGAATATTAGAGAAGGTACGCTAGTCCGCTTCGAATCGGAATTCAAAATCAAAATCAAATCAAAATGAATTCAAAATCTATGTTACAACTAGGGGCTAATTTTCAGTACCCAAATTAATTAAGCAGAATTTTCAATTGCTTTTGCTTTCGGAAATTGGAATGCCCGAACATTAAAATCTTCGAATTCAAATACTTCCGAAATAAAAAGTCATGCTTAGTTCCGTTCGAATATCTTTCAAAAACATGAATAATCGAAATGAAGTATTCGAATTCAATCGTCAATGTCTCAACAGAGCATAACTAGAGTGGATCGGAATGGCCAAGCCTATTTCTATTCCACACAAAATTTCAACGTTAGAAAAGGCATACGACACAAATAATACACTCAGAAGCTAAGTAAGAGACCTGCTAGAATGTCAAGTGCAATTAAGCAGTTGAAACATAAGTCTTTAAGACAACTAACACTAAAATAAAGCAGTTGGAATACCAAGATTCAAGCAAAGTCGATCTTTCACACTTCATGGGATCGTTGACTAAATGCTATAAGTGCTAGAAACAACTTGATTCTGCTAACTATTAAAACCATACGTATTTATGCCTGGAAAATCATAGTGGTGTGCTTTCTGAGATTATTTGAAGTGGGAATTAATTTTTAAACGGGGCCAACTCCACTTAGAATGTACTCTGAAAAAAAAAACAGGATTATGGAACAATCGATGCATGTAGTGTAAGTTCACTGGCAGGATATTTACTTCATTTCCGATCTATTAATGCCTAGCAGTTGGATTTGTAGCGAAAAATAAATACCTAACATGGGAATAAATTCGTAAACATGGTTTATGATCAAGATCTCTCCTGGGTAGCTCTTTTACGGCTGACAAGGACAATGAAACATCGGGGGAAATGATCCTTGGATTGCAAACACTATGGCACCAGGCATCAGGGATAAGCGTATTTAATACGCAACACGGATTTCTAGAAAGGGATAAGGAAGAAGGCGACGATTCACAAATTGCACTGCTGGTATGGAATGTGTGTATGTGTGTGTGTGTGAGAGAGAGAGAGGAGCGAGGAAGACGTAAGGTGACATCTCGCTGAGGGCTGAGGCAATGAGCGAGAGCGGGGAGAGCGACGGAGCTGCGGCAACTGACCAAGGATCGCTGCCAGCTGCCTGCACTACGATAAAAACAAGTAGCTAAAGTGCACACTGGTAATGAACGCACCTCATCTGCCTACTTTATATCCTCGACTATGCACAGATCTGAATATCGCTACTGAGCAAAGGACTAAGATCTAAAGGCTGAATTCAAACCGAGAGGAAGAAGGAAAATCACCAGCGGTTTCCCTCAGAAACCATGCATATGGGAACTTATCAGCAACATTAACTACGTCGAAGAAGCTCCTTGATGTCAATTTTCCATTACGACAACTTCTCACCACTCCAAAGTATCGGAACTTCCGTAGTACATGATAGCGCCATGATTCTAAGTGTCGGAACGCTCGAGAAGAAAAAAAAAACGGCGCTCAGAGTACGAGCACTAACCTCACGAGAACATGCACATGAAACGTCGCAGTTCTGCCCACTACCTTCACTCTCCCTATCTCTTATGTCGTCACCACACTTAGTATCAATATCTATGGAATTTCATACAGTTAGGAAATGTGAAGTGTGCATCATCATATATGTATGTACATATGCTATGCATTTGAAATATACAACAAAAAAAAAACTACTAACTCGGCTGCATCTTCATATCCATAGTTGCTGTATAATGACCTACAGCAACAACCCTAGGGATTGTGTAAATTACATGCGCTTTTTGCGTTATATGACGTGATTCCGAATGTATGCGAAAAAAGTGAATGAAATCCGAAAAACAACCGTCATTCTTCATGAGGCTGAAAATTAATGTGGCTAATATTCCCGAGAAAACACCAAAGAAGTGATGAGTAAAAAGAAAAAGGCCCTAGCACCGCCACCACGTTCTATTGACAAATATCAACAACGTCCAGAACCTCCGCAATGATTCAACGAAACCTCCTTTCATTCACCTCATTAATTGTAGAGTAAAAGTACATCCTCGATGAACAACTGCATGTATGAGACAATACTGTACCATTTACCACCACCACACATGAATCAACGAACCAGCGATAACCGGAATCGCCACTAACAGTACGTCGAATTCAGAGAAGATGTGAATCCACCCGAAAGGTCGCAGGAAAGGTCCAAAGTGCGTCAAGAATGTTAGGACAAATCCTTAGACTTGGCGTTTAGTTGTAAATAAATAAGCAAATACTTTTAGCCACTCACAATATAATACATCACACCCACTTGAAGTGAAAACTGGAATAACATAAATTGAAAAAAATAACAATTGAGAAACACTGCTTGCGATCGGTAAATCACTGTGTTTTGTGACGTTTTGCAAAAATGACATGCAGTATCGACCTTCACTGAAGACGAAATCAGAAATTCTGTTTCAAAACATTGTTCTTTGTCTCTCCTGGAATATTCTATTCGCGAAACTCAAGCCACTTCCACAATTCATGTATATGCATATTATTCACAAAGAACTCAATGGATTTTTTTTTTGACAAAAGGCCATCGTATGAACAACTTTCTTTCTCTTAGGCTCGCTACTGCACCACAGTAGTTCAGAATTTGTTAGTAATGATGCAAAAATGTACTTCTAATCATCATCACTAATTTACGACCAATCAGAAATGAAAACACCTGTGATCGTAACTAGGTTACCGTTCAGCGAAATAGAATAACAAAATACAAATACATTCGTAATAGTGACCAAAATGCTCCAAGTCATTCAAGAATCCGTAGTTTTGTTTTGAAATAATAGAACGACTAGTTATAAATTTCAGTGATTCTCGAGTGGAATTTGTTCGCTCTTTCTCTCCTTGTTTTCAATCAACGTACAACCAATCGATCACCTGTAACTACATCGTCAACAAAGACATTTCTCCAATGAAATCAATTTGGGAGCCGAATAGCATTTCAAAAAAAAAAGGTGGGAAGGAAAATGAAGGTCCGGCCGCAGCAAAGCAGAATTGAGGTGATTTTCTGCTGATATCAGGAGGAGGTATCAATAGTCCAAACCCATGCTTTCGTTGTTGTATCTTGATATGCAAATAGTACATTATATTGCAGGGGACTTAAGCTTAAGCCCTGGATTTTGTAGCGTCATCGGCGTCGATAAAATCGAAAGATTGTAGCACTTGCAACCAAATTTTAAACGGCGCAACCCGACCGAAAACGAACCTATCTATCGAAACCCCTTTCATATGTTATTTCAATACATCCACATTTTCACATGAAGTGAGAACGCTCAAATAGTGACGATATGTTATTGGAAATATGTTGCATTAACGCAAATTAGACATAGAAATGACTAATAAAAAGTTATAATGTTATCAGTGTAGTTTATTACGTGCATGATGTGCCTGCACCCCACGAAACGTTGTTAGACCGTCAAATACTTGGCGTTCTACTTTTCAACCTGGAAATACAACGTTAATAATTTGAAAGCAATCAATATAACCTTCAATACCTATGTAATTGCTATGAAATCTTCGCAGATCTAATTGCTAACCTAACAAAGATGCTGCATCTTCGAGACGAGATTGCGTATAATTCCTTTAAATTAATGAATTGAACTGAATTAATATGCTCATCTATTTCCCATATTTGTCTGAAATGAGATAGTTTTTTGTAGTGAAGTTTTTGTAGTGCAAGATTTATCTGAATGGTTCTGATATCTTGGTATGATTTTGGTTCTTCGGTGCTCCTCCGCGGAAAAGGTTCAGATTTGTGTTAGTCGGAGTTTTTTTTTTTTGCAACAACAATAATGGATAACTATTTCTTATATAAGAAAACTACCACTACTACAACTGGCTGTAATTGCACTCTTTACATCGAGCTACACATATTAACAGCAATCAACATTTGCAACAGCTCACATCAGCCCCACTCGGCATTGACGGATTACCACCGACAATACTGAAGTGAAATCTCTTTCCTAAATTTGATAGATGAAGAAAAATAACTCTCCGTACACGAGTGACTTAACTCCTCTCAAAGGGAACTGTTATAGAAAACTCAAGACGACATGAACCTCGATGCAGTCGCGTAAGCTGCTGTGCTCAATGCGGGACGATGGAGCTAGCGATTGGGATCGAGGCGGGACCATCGCTAGCTTCACTCCGACTACACCGATAAGTGGTTCTGACCGTTTTGACCCAATTATACGTCTCGATATGCTTGAAAAAAGGGAACTATCACCTTCGACGTTGCGATCCAAGAAGAAACATGGAGATTGTTCTACATAGCTCAAGACATTAGATAATATGTATTGAACAAAGAAAATCCCAGATAATGGGTTGCCGGATTCCATTCACACGGTTATAGTCAGGTCAAAACGACCTGAAGCCCTCGCGACGGCGCAAGCCGCGCTCGAAGCGGTGCGGCGGAACTAGCGATTACGATCGAGGAGGGACCCTCGCTTACCATACTCGGACTGCAGATCACTAAGTTTCCACCTTGATTGCAACCGCTTATGCAACTGCACCATGGTTTACTGACGCGTTCGCCCGACTATACTCCCGAATTGGGATATAGATGCGGTGCATGTGTAAGGGTTGCTGTCGTAGGGTCAAAATGACACATGAAACTTGGCCCATTGCCAAAGGCGGACGCGCTCGCAGTGGCCTGCAGCAAGTGGTTAGGATCGTGATGGGACCAACGCGAACTACAGCGATTAATGGTGAGCAGTAGCTTATGCACCTCTTCTGCCCTCTATCACTCTAGACATCGCTCGAACAAGGATTCTCGTAATTACGTTTAGGCAGACATAAGTACCGGTATCTGTGTATGTGTAGAATAGCAACAGTAACACAAAGTACTTCTCCAAGATGTTGAGCATGTCAAGAAATCAGAGAAGCTCGTTAGTTGCTCACTTACTCGATGTGTACAAGTAAGTACAGTCTTAAAATACCAGAACTAGGTCTATTAAGGAGATTTGAAACCCTCAAGAGCCAAATAAAGAGAATGCAGAGAAAAAGGATGGAAATACAAATATGGGAATTGTAAGCAAAAACAACATGAAATAGCAAAGAAATAGTTGAAACACTGAACAATAAAATGTATCTAAATATCTGAGCAAGAGTGATGTGGAAACAAATTTAAGTTTAAAATTGAACGTTAGATACTAGATGCACAAAATTATTCGTCTCTCCGAGTTAAAAAGGAGTAGGAAAACTATTTGAGAATAAATTCATGCAAAATACCAATTATTTTATGTGTATTTTGCACACAATACACTTCAAGTTCTAGTAAGTTTATTGGATTGGTTAATATGAACGTGAAATGAAAGATTTGATTAAAAACGTTGCAGAACACAAAGGACGATCATTTTTTATCAATTAAACATAAATCTATTCATATATAACATATGTAACGAAATACTTCAGTTCGAATGCTTGAATATAACATAAGTTTTGAATTTCTAACTTGACTAATAACTTGGAATCGATAGGAAAAACAAATCCAAAGAAGTGTCCAGAAAAGAGAAACTACAATATTTTGCAAAAGAATCATTCATGTTCTTGACATCAATAACATAAAAAAAAACGATACGTTTGCTGAAGTTCAATTAAAAACATCGTGACAATTCGCTCAATAGAATAAAAAGCATCACGTTTGCTGAAGTTCAGTTAAAAATAGCGTGACAATTCGCCAGTATCGTAGGAGAGAAAGAGAAAAGAAAAAAACGCGGTTGATTCACTGCTCTTTTCACTCTGGAAACAGATATTCGAATCGAAAAACTGTGAAGAGTGGTGAAAGAATTGTAATACCCATGCCGTCGTTATGAGGCACGTGCAATCGATTCAACACTTCTAGCACGCATGCGATTAAGTGCGCTCCCGTGTACGTGATTTACCGGAATCTTCTTTAGGCTGGATCAGTTTTCAAGGAATCATATGGTATATGACTAATAAACCAATAAAAAAAAACTCTTTTCATAGTAGAATTAGTTGTAGTACTACACTAACACTGAAAGATTGAACGTAAACTAACGAAAAAAATGTTAGTATTATTCCTGTTTTTCTATACGTTATATTTACTTTAAAGCTACTAAAGTCACTACGGTATCAATCCGCTTGGGACGCACCACCACGTTCGCTTCAATTCAGAATCGTTTGAGGTTTACGAACGTGTAACTGGCTTATACAATGACTTGCGGGGGCTAGCCAATGTGTCAAGTCAGTGTTTTTATCCTCCCAGACAAGTCTGGTAGAAATTTATCGACCTTCGTAGGAAGGCTTGGTTGGCACTAGAGCGGTTCGAACCATTGACCGTGTGGCTAGAACAGGTTTTCTATCAACGGTTACGCTAAACCAGGTCTATTATTTATTATTTACTGTATTTGTTTTTATTCGAACTGTCAACTTAGGAACTCCTGATGCGAAATTCCATTTAGCTTCAAAAGCTTCCTGCCCGCCAATCGATAAAAAGACAAATTGCATACTTCGACGAAAAGAAATTATCGTGTTCTCCAACACGAGAAAGACCTTTGCAAGCACGACCTCATCCTCCCCCACAAAAAAAAAGAATAATGACATTTTCACGTGGACAGCAGCCTAATGATATTCCAGTGAACGAATAAAACACAAAATTCCTAGCAAATCAAAGAAGCTTCGTGCGAAAATGCTCGTGCGGGCGAATTCGTGAACCGTGTGCACGAGTATCGTGTCGAATCATCACCACCATTTCCATCATCCATCTGTTTTATTCGAGCAAAAACAAAATAGTGAAATCAATAAGAAAAGTGCAACCCGACGCTAGATCGGCACACAAGGGCCTAAATTTTCACCCATTCACTCCAAAAAAAGGCATGTATATTAGGGTCAAAACGACATGCAGCACGTACGCAATTGCGTACCCAGCTTCTCTCGAGGCTCTTCGGTGGAGTGTACCGGCTAGGAGCGCAGTGAAACCCTTGCTGACACCACCCATCGCTATAGTTTGAGACGGTCCCAACTCGGTTCCAACTGCTGCCCACACCGCGTCGTTTCGGGCGCGTACGCAAATGCACCGCAACCATACTCGGGATTTATATGTCAAAACAACGGGTGGGGGGGGGGGTGGGGTGCGGGTGGTCCGCTCGAATAGCCCAAAGTCGGGTCAGCACGACATGAAGCACGGACATTTGCGCAAGCGTCTGCGCTCGGAGCGGAGCGCTGGAGCGTAGCGGTTGGGATCGCGTAAGGCCGCCACTCACCTCTGCCATCTCACTGCCGCCACTCACCCCTGCAGTTCGCCATGGTCCCACCTCGATTCCAACCGCTGTCTCGACCGCACCGCTTCCGAACGCGGTCACTTGCGTAACGGTCCGTGCTTCATGTCGTTTTGACCCAACTATATGTCGTTTTGACCGGACTATAATATTCGATCTTAGTTCGTAAATGTGTTGAGGGTTACGCAGACGTTTTGCTCATAAGGTTTCTCCAAGTTCCGAAGTCCTGTTGGTCGGGACGGATTTGACGATGGATTACAAACACTTTCACATGGTCTGGAGCGATGGGTAGTGCGAGGTTTCAGCCGCTATGCTTCATCGTGCTTCTTCGAGCGCAACGGCTAACGCAATTCGAACGAGCTTCAAACCGTTTCGACCCTACTACACCTCAAATATGTCATTTAACTGATCCACAATACAGCCCGTTGTTCATAGATAAACATGGGCACCGATGGTATTCCTTAATTGGACAATTGGACTGAGTCTAACAAATAAACCATGTTCAGTATGCTGGGTTCAGATCTGTCTGCATTTTCTACGGATCTTTGATCAACATCTTTGCCAACGCGGGTAACCAACATCTTTGCTGAAGTGAGTCGTTCTTGAACACATTTGAATCACTCTTGTTCGATCTTCCACTAGATTGCGCACAAAATCTGTCCACCCGTAGCTATTCCATTGCCGCGAAAAGTTACGTCTCGTTTGAACCGTCTCTCTATTCCAAGTTCCAACAGATCTTCCTTCACCACTTCCGTCCAAAACTTTCTTCTACGTCTAGGTGGTCTTCTACAGTTTAGGTCTGAGAGCATCCTCGAGGCAATTTCGACAAGGCGATCCGATGACCTCCTTATAATGTGGCCAAGAAAGTGAGGACGGTTTTCTGCACTGAATTTAGAGTACTTTAGAGGCGGGGCAACATGTTGATGTTTCTCTCGCGTCATTCGTCGGTGTAGCATATCCACTTCCGAGTAAATTTCTACGTTATGGGAGATCATTGGACAAAACTGGGCTAGGATTCGCCTAAGCAGCTTCCTCTTCATGCAGTCCGGCTTTTCCATCACCGCTGACAGGGCTGCAAAAACCGAGTCTATAGTCGGGTCAAAACGAAATGAATCACGAGCGTAGTTGCGGTGCGCTCGAAACGGCGCAGTGGGGGCAGCAGTTGGAACCGAGTTGGGACCGTCGCAAACGGCAGCGATAGGTGGTGCCAGCAAAGCTTTCACCACGCCCCGGCCGCTACGTTCCACCGAAGCACCTCGAGAGAAGCCGCATATGCACGTGCGTACGTGGTTCATGTCGTTTTGACCCTACCATACTCGTCCACAATTCGCATCCAATAGCTAATGGCTGCTAGTTTGGAATATTTTTGTAGAAATACACCACGTGTTATGGTTACAGCCCCGTCAAAACGACATGAAACTCGGTGCAGTTGCGCGACTGTCTGCGCATGTGGTACCGCAAGGCTTTCAGCGGAACCACTCAAACAACTACACCGTGCTTAACGTCGTTTGGATACGAACATGCCTAGGCGGATACCGCTTACTGTAGTGACTGAGTGACTTCATTACAATGGATTTTCGTCGTAGATGATACATGACTCAAACATTCTCTCTGTTGTAGTTAACGACAAAAATTGCAGCCGATGTCACCAAAAACCTCTATCTCTTTTTCCGACGCTGTGATCGCCACAGCAGTTCCTCTAGGCTTCGTCATCGTAGTCTATTTTGGCTAAGCGAATGTGTCTCTTCCACGAATTGACCCAGCCAACAAAATATTAATACTACTTTTTTTATAGATGGGCCAACAGGACCAGAAGCTTGCTGCATTTACGTAAGCGGCTGCGCTCAAAGCAGCACGGTAGAAGGAGTTGTTGAGATCGAGGTGGGATCATGGCTACATTATTCAGACTGGAGTGATGATTGGAACTAACGAGGGTCCCACAACATCAAGATCTCAACAGGTCGCCGCTCCACTGCGTGGTTCTGAACCGTTCGTTCTGAGTTGCCTACACAACCGTACCGAGTTTCAGGCCGTTTTGACCCAACCATATAGTCGGGTCAAAACGACTTGAATAACGAGTGTAGTTGCGATGCATTTGCGTACGCGCTCGAAACGGCGCGGCGGATGCAGCAGTTGGAACCGAGTTAGGACCGTCGCAAACTACAGCGAAGGGTGGTGCCAGCAAGGGTTTCACCACAGTCCCTGCCGTTACACTCCACCGATGCGCCTCGAGAAAAGCCGCATACGCATTTGCGTACGTGCTTCATGTCGTTTTGACCCTATTATACGTTCTCCTCTTTTTTTCACGAAAAGTTCGCTGGTGTGAAGTGCCTCGGTAACTTTCAGTATGTATGCAGACCGTAACAAGAAAAAGAAAGAGGCTTTGTGACCGGATACGATATTGTGTATTTGTGATATTAATATTTTGACACAACGATATTTCATTGATAATACTGTAGTAAATACTGCACCAATTACTTTTGCTGAAGTTGTTCCTAGTGCAAAATATTTAACTAGGATGTTGTTGTAGGAGAAGCACACACTCGACACCGAATGCGTTCAACCGGGTGAGTACGGCGCGCCAGCCGCAATGCACTATTTTCTTTTGCGTCGCACACTCCCTCTACTTTATGTCAATCCAAGACATACATGGACCACCCGGTTGAAGACAACCAGTGCCAACCATACTTTTTTATTCGTTAGAATAAAATCAAAGTTCTGCAGAAGAGATCTGTGTTTTGTCTTCCTCACTGAATTCTCCTACTCCGTTGTAGCGTTTCACTATTTCTTGCGATGGTAAGTACTCCAAAAGTAGATTCATTCGATAGCGGCCATCAGCATAGATCTGCAAACCATACTGCTCAAAACAGCAATCAAAGAATCGCAACTCCCCAGAAATTTCGCCACGCACGTTTTGACACGCGTCCTTTTGAAAAAGTTACGAATTTGATGTGTGTTTTGAAAATTTTGAACGAACGTAAATAGAGCGTATAAGAACATAGAAGGTGAAAGTTTTGGTGTTAGGTTGTGGTTTAGGTTGTGCAACGTAATTCTTAGTCGACTATCCTTCACTTAGTTGATTCAGAGCCAAAATTTCCGATGTAATGCTGAATACAAACAATAAATCCTTGCCTAAAGTTTTCTTTTGCAGGATATGTTTCGATATAACATAGCCGATAACCATTCATGGATGTAAAATACAAAGAAAAGTTCAAGAGGAAGCAGGCTTTCCGTTATGGGATATATTGGCCCATTAAGTGCTGATGTCTCTCAGTTAGTTCATTTTCTGATGGTTTAGCATTGTCAGAAGTCTCAGCATATCCTTCAAATCTAATAAATAATCTAATAAATAAGATAGATAAGTAAAATAAAAGGTTATGCGTTAACTGAACTAGAAATACTTTGAAATACATACAACCAGAAATTTATCAACAATCTACTTAGAAACAAAGATGTATCACGGCTGATGTCTTTAAAATAATTCTGTAGAAAGCATCATAACGTCTTATTTAAAAATCCATGATAATTATAATCTGAAAGCTTGTTTGATCCACCTATTTACGAGAGATTATATGCACATATTAAATTTAATAAATCAATTTACATCGCGTTAGTCATAACCGATTCTTAGCGGTTTGTTGATTCTCACAAGGCTATTAAAAACTGACGTTACAAAATTAAAATAGAAGTTAATTGTTTTAAAAGCATGACGTCCGTATTTGCTAAATATACATCCATCTATATCAACTCCTTTGAAGGTATCATCCCACGAATCTGTGGTGGTGGGGGTTTCAGGTGGGTTATGCCTATACGGGGTCGTAGATTATGGAGAGGAAGGTGATTCCGTCCATTTCTTCCTAATTGCCGTAAAAACGGCCCGGAAGATGCGGAGCGTACACAAGACTGGCGCGCTCCAAGCGAACTCGTAGAAAATAGCGCCCCGGACCGCTCGAAGCCGCATCTTCCGGCCCATTTTTTACGGCATTTAGGAGGAAGTGGACGGAACCACCATACTCCTTATAATCTCGACCCCGTGTAGGCATAACCCACCTGAAACCTGCACCACGGCAGATTCGTAGGGTGATGCCTTTAAAATCCATGATCTTTATGCTACGGTCCATTGTAGAGTACACCGTACTACACCGGTCAGTTTTGTCGAATGCAGTCATGCAAGAACCGCATACAAACACGTAAAACACCGTTATAAATCATTCCATTTTGTAAACACGTTCAACACTTATCTTTGAGCAAAGATTCCATTGCTTTCTCTGCTCCACTGCAAAACCTCGCCCACCTCCAAGTGTGTGCGATGCGCAAAATTTTCCAAACCAATAGCGCTTTACTGTGCTGACTATGTACTAATAATAATTTATTACCTTCGAGAAGTAAGCCAGCACACAAACAGAAATGGTGCAGGCAACAACGACGGCCATAAGTAACCATTCCAGAGTTGTGTATCCGTATCCACTGTGTCGGCATACCTAGGCGATATCATACCTAGGTATCGTATCGACGCCATACGATTTTTTTTAGAAATTTAAGCAGGATTAAGGACCACAAATCTTTCCCACCTTCGAGTTAATATTTACCTTTCTGTTGATATTTACAAAGAAAAAATTGTTCTTTGTTTCATAATAACAAGACAATATTTCAGAATAAATATAAGTAAATAAAAACGGAGGGGAGGGTTGTAGCACAGTAGGTAAGAGGTTCCATTGTCTGCACGAATGGATTGAAACTTCGATTCTGCACCAGTGCCTACCAATCCTTTTATCCCTTTGGAGTCAATAAATTGGTGCCTGACTCTTCTGCGAGGATAAAAACGTTGACTTGATATATTGGTTAACCCCCGCCAGTTCATTGTATAGGCTAGACACCCGTTTCTAGAGCCGAAGCGATTCTGAACTGAAGTGAACTATGTGTCGCATCCCAAGCGGATTGATTAACACGAGACCCTTTATCCATTATCCTCGATAGGCTGGTTAAGATGACATGATACACGGTCCTATTAGTGCTATTTTTTGTTAGTTGCTAGTTGTTGTGGGCTAGTGCTAGTTGTTCAAACGAGTGCGCTGGATGCGGCATGATGGAGTCGAGGTGGCACCATCGCAAGCTTTAGCGACGAATGGTGCTAGCGAGGGTTCCCCTTTCGATCCTAACCGCTACCCTCGCTCCATTGGACCGCTTCGGGGGCAGCCGCTTTCGCAACTGCACAGAGCCTCATTTCGTTCTTACCCTACTATACTGTAGTTGAGAGTAGAGCTGACATGCCCACAACTTGACCAGACCACCAGCTCCCTAAGATCTTCGGTTCAGTAGCATTTTCTAAGGCGATCAAATTCACTTGCTTTAGTGCTATTTTTTCCAACCATGCAGTTGTATTTTGACGGGCTTGACGAGGTCAACTGTTCACTTTGCAGACAAGATCAACTTTCGTGTACTCTCACTTACTCTTTTGTTTAGGAGGTGGCGTGTAAAGAGGCGCGCTTTCAACATTGCCTTTGGTCATGTGTTGCTTGAGTAATTAGCGACGAAGTGCGTCTTAAGGAGGTTCGCTGCTTACACAGCTCAGTCTGACTATCTATCAGGGATAATACCCTGGGTCGTAGGAGTGCTGAGAAGTATCCTGATATCCATAAATAATCAGGGGACTTTAAAGGTAGCATTTCATGAAATCGACGCGGTACGCTATGGAAAGCATACGAGTTAGGGTCATAGACGAGACGAGACGGAGACGACGATGGTCATCCTGCCCTAATCGTCGTAAAAAAAAAAACGCATTCTTTCCTACGAAATCATTTGCAGCGTGCCACCCTTGTGTGATTGTCAGCCATATGATCCGACAAAAAGAGGACAATATGATAACATAAACATTACAATTCATTATGTTCGAAGATCGGAGCACGTTGTGTATACGTCGCGTCCACGAGGGATCGGTCGAAGATCAATGAGGTCTCCTCATCATCCTAATCAAGTAAGACTAATAAATTGGCTGCTGAGGGGAGTGGTGAGTGTGCAACGGTGCGCGTCCTAACGTATCTCGTAGGAACTAAGACGGTTCCCACAACGTTTTCTTTTGGACTACTGGGGGAAGTTGAGCGGAGCCACGTTCGTTTCGGTAGTCTACAACCCGAACTCTACATTTTCTCCAAGTTTTCCGTACCACGTCAGTTTCGTGATTCACGCTGGTTTTAACTGCACTGCTATATAATTGAGGATAAAGTCACTGGCGTCTCAATCTACTCGGGATGCACCAATGCGTTTTACTGGAATTCGTAATCGTTGAGGTTTTGGAACGCGTGTTGGCCTATACAATGACTTGAGGGGGCAGAGCCAGCCGGAGATTTATAAACAGGAACTAGGAAAACCAAACCAACAAAACAAACAACACAATACTTACCCTTCCAACTTACCACAACCACCACACCACAACACGAGTCACAAGGGTTTTTATATAGGACCCACGGCCCGCCCCGAGATCAGAACCCGCATAATCTTGATCGGGGAAACCGTTGACGCAGCCCACCCTGTCATTTTGGACTGGCGGTTACCAAAAGCCCACGCCGTGCGTGTTCGCGAGGAAAAACACCACCCACTCGGAGTTGGACATATCACGGGTGCCCAAGGGGGAGGTTTGATTTGCGAGTCCGTCAGATGCTCCTACCCTAATACACAAGGGCGCCCGTCCCCAAAACGCCCGCACAACCGCACAACATACACCACCCCGATACACAACACCCCGCCATACGGGCAAACCACGCAGCGGAGTGCAAGTCGACAACACCTTACCACCTAGGTTGCGGAGATCACACCCCATTCCTAGACCCGCTTCAGACAGCCCCCCCCCAACACAGATATATAAAAGATCGCAAACGTTAGCCGCTGTTTAATAAAGATCGATACCAATCTTGGCTACAGCTCAAGGAAATCAGTTAAAACTACGATCAAGTCAGTGTTTTTATCCTTCCAGACAAGTCTGGTACCAATTTATCGACCCCAGAGGGATGAAAGGTTTGGTTTGCATTAGGGCGGTTTCGAACCCTCGACCGTGTGGCTACAACGGACCTCTAACCGACTGCGCCACACCCGCCCTGCTATATAATTAATGATTCGAAAATTCAGAGAACATTTCCTTGCATTTTCTTATGGTTTTCAATAAGAGATATCATATACATTATTTGAAATTATTCAAGATCATGATTTCCAAATATTTCACATGGGGATCTCTCTCGCTTCTGGTACAGCATTACAAATTTGAGGTAACTTCACATCATATGTATTTCAGTCAACCACGAATAACGTTGGTAGTTTTGAAACAAGTGGATAGGTTTAGAATGGAAGAGCGTGATAGAAAGCTGATCATCTAGATGCGAAGCAGGCGCTTGAAGGATGAATCTTTAATACTGGAACCTTGGAAGAAAAGTAGTTTAGTAGAAAAGTTGAATGAAATTCTTTTTGAAATTTGAATGAAATTTGAAATTTCCACACTTGCAGAGGATGATTTCTAGACGAGATTTGCTAATTCACTCTCTTTGGACCACAACACTACTTAATATGTCATATAGTATTAGGTACACTGTTTTTTTAAATGTCATGTACAAGTTCATTTTCTGTTCATATACTGACACTGGCTAAAGCCGGACTTCAGACTTTTTGTGGTGCTCGCTTCGCCAGTCTTCACTAACCAATGGCCAATTAGCAGCATAGTAGTGACATTTTCTGTAAAATTAGAAATGTGCTTTTCTAACAACGCTTCCCTCTTTTTTTTACAAATTTAGGCGAAAGATTTCATAGCTTCCATTCTAAACGCGTCAGTTCTACATTAAGAGAACAATCAAATTTCAGCTTCAAACAATCTATCAATACCACTATAATAAAGACACATTTTGAAAGCATTATTCGAAATATGGGTTTTCTTACTGTTCTCTCCCCCCTCCCCCAACAGTTATCACAGAATGATGTTTTGACGGAAAATGACGTCATCGTAGTGATAAACATAACATTCCACGTCAGATCATGTAAACTGTTGCCATCTATTTAACCAGCCGTTTGTATGGGTGTTTTTCAATTTCTGGAGAAGGCATGCTACCAACCTGAGGCAGGAGTACAAGGAAGCAGATGCACGGAGTAGTCATAGAGGTGAAAACCAACGCGCGCATTGGCCACTGGTATGAAACGGTTGCAACCGTCCCATTTACCTTTTGCGACGTGCACACGAAGTTGCTCGCGATAATACTGTATTATGGCGCAAGAATTCCACGCCGTTGGATGGGTTGCATCCCGTTTTATAGATATCTGGCGCCAACGCACCAATTTGAAGCCGATCGTATCCCATTTTTGGAATTTAGTTTCACACACACAGACATACACATACACACACACAGAAACACACACACACACACGTGACAGACTATACCTGTTATTATGTAGCACAATCATGATTATTTTACTTATCGCTCTATCTAATTTAGTAATTTTGACAACCATCACTAAGTAGTGCACTACTTTGAGAAGAACCAAGATTGTTGTCGGTCTTTATGCTGGTTAACATTTCCGAGTCATCACCTTTTTCAGAGCCTGGAAGATGTGATCTATCCCCTAAAACGCCACATCACACCAAAAAATATGACTTAGGAAAGAGACTCAAGACTACTCAAGGACAACTTCAGAGAAGCAAACCACAGTACCGCACGTCTCGATAGCCATGAAACCGCGATGTTAGCGGACTACGGGTTGTTTGTGTTGCGCCGCTAATAGTAACTAATAATGATTCACTCTGCATCTTTAGGTCAAAACCCGCATAGGTCTTAATACGGCGATAGCTCGGGTCAAAGCTATGCATTCTACCTAACGATTCATGGTTGGACCTTTAGCTGGCGCTTGTCTATTATTCCGAATGAGACAATAGATTAGAGATTAGATGTTTAGTCAAAGCACGTTAGCGTTTTTTAATGCACATCCACTGAATACGTAATATCTCGGAGACCTTCGGAGAAGAATCTGAGGCAGGGGCCTCCTTGGCATCCCCTACATAGGGGAGTAATTGACTGTTAGCAGTTGACCGTCATAAGCTCGTTGATGGTGGAAGTGATCCGAAGATAAGCTGACTGTAAAGTATTGGTTAGATGTTAATGAAGCCATTTTCATACTTTTCTGCATCAAGACATTAGTTTACTTTCGACCCAGGATCCCGATCTGAGTTTCGCTGGGCTTTCAATGAATTTAGAATAGAAGGCTGCGAAACCCACAGATCTCCCTTCACTAAAAGGATCATAGCCGGTTAGTCGCGAGGCTACGTGGGGAGTCCCAAGATGGCGGATGGTGGTGGATTGAGGGGATGGACTCCCTGCGTCTTCTAAGCCAGGACTGACTCATGACATCCTTGTATCCCGCACATCGGTCCGGCGAAAAGCCTACAATCAAGTGACTGGGAGGTGCAAGGGAGGAGGTTTGGAGTCGTCTCCAACAAATAAGATCCACATGTCCACTCCGGGAGAACGGAAGTTCTCCCAAAAACTCATGGGACTAGAGGCTTGCAACGTGCCCATGGATTTCAAATTTTCATGAAAACACAGTAATAGAAAAGATTCTCCTGATTCCGGAGGAAAGCCCGGAACGGTAGCGCCAGGAAAGACGAAATTGCAGGAGCCATGTAGGCTAACGAAACGGAAAAGGGCTAGGATGACGATCTGTACTTACAGTGCCCGAACGCTTGCATCGGATGCGGCCATTGAAGATCTGATGATGCTAGCCAGGAAGTTTCAGTATGACGTCATCGGAGTGACCGAGATGAGACGACGTCACCCACTGAAGGCCACTGAAAGCACTGGAGAAGAACTGTTCTTAGGAACATGCGACAGAAGAGGAGTTACTGGAGGTGGTGTCTTCGTCAACACGAATATCGCAATGAATATCGATTCTTCCGAACAACGAATGAGAAGATGTGGTCCAACGGCAGCTTTGAGAATCTTGGTAGAATATTCGTAGAATAGAACTTTGAGAATATTTTGGACCTAGAGAAGTTCTACAGAGAAGACTGCATTTTCTACAAGGTCATTATTGGTGATTTCAACGCCAAAACTGACCCGAGAAGAACGCCTGAGGTACTTCGCATCGGGAACCACGGCCTACAATGGAATGACCAGGGGGAGAGGCTCTCTGAGTTCATCATGACGACCAAGACCATCCATGGGAACTCGCAATTCCAGAAGCCCTCTTCTCTACACTGAACGTGGGAGTCACCCGGTGGAGGGCACTGTAATGAAACTGACCACATCATTGCCAGCAAAAGGTTTTGCCTAGCAGATGTCGCTGTTGTGCCAATGTTCTCTACAGGATCGGAACATCGTCTCCTGCGGGGACGATTTTCGTTTACTTGGAGAAAAGAAAAAGCCGTGAAGTTCAGAGAGCGAAGTCCTAAAACTATCATTAGCTGGGATCTTCGCTACGCAAACCGGCTTTTGGGAAGATTTCACAATGGACAACATCGACGAGGGATATTACCGGCTCGTTGAACTCCTTCAGGACTGCACGAGGAAGGCTGAAAGTTTTAAAAACAACAGTAGACGCATGTCTCTTGAAACTATTGAGCTGATGCGCCTGCGTGGAGCAGCACGAGCCGCAGGGAACCAAGAACTCACGTCCGAGCTCGCATGGCTTTGCAGAGAGGCGATGAAGGAAGGCCTCAAGGAGAGAAGAGTAGAAGTGCTGGCTGGAGGTGCAGAGGCGGGGAAAAGCATCCGCTATGCCCGTCGAGACTTCGCCAGTCGCAAGACTAGGATGACCGCTCTCCGGAATCCGAAGGGAACAACCATTGCATCGAGAAGGGGGATGGAGAAAATCATCTACGACTTCTTCTCTGATCTCTTCGACAGCCATGTCCACTTGCCTCTTCACCATCTGAGGGAAGACGGACATGTCATTCCAGAGGTTCTCCCGTCCAAATGACGACGTGCCATCATGTCGGTAAGAAATCGTACGGCATCGGATCCCGACAGAATAAGACCCAGAGCATTTGAAGAACCTTCCATTAGTACTCATCAACACCCTGACGAGGCTCTTTACATGTTACCTGTCGGAATGCAAGGTTCCTAAACAGTATAAGATCAAGGAGACCGTTTTGTTGTATAAGAAGGAAGATCCACATGACATCGGCGTCCAATCTGCTTACTGTCCGTCATCTACAAGCTCTTTACAGGAGTGATCCTAATAGGATTGAAAGTCTTGGATGAAGGACAGCCGTGCGAGCAAGCAAGGTTTCGAAAGGGATTCAGCACGACTGACCACATTCATTCTGTTTCGAAAGTCATCGAGGTACCACGAGAGTACAAATTTGCCGCTTTGTCTCACCTTCATCGATTTGAAGAAAGCCTTCAAATCAGTTGAGACGGAAGCAGTCACAGAAGCCCTGGACAACCAAGGCGTCCCTACTCAGTAGATAAAGGTACTTCGAGAGTTGTACAGTAACTTTATGACCAGAATTTCGCCATTTTACAAGAATATCATCACGTGAAGAGGGGGGTCCGACAGGGTGACACAATCTCACCCAAGATATTCACAGCCCTCCTCGAGAACGCAATGCGAAAGCTGGGATGGGAGTAAAGGTTGATGGTCTGCAGCTACACCATTTGCGCTTTGCTGATGACATCGTTCTGATAACACCTTGCATCAGTCAAGCGGAACGAATGCTGACCGAATTAGACGAAAAACGTGGATGCATCGGTCTTCAGCTGAATCTGCAAAAAACGATATTCACGGGTAACGGATGGGTCTCGGATGACTCGTTCACGCTCAGCGGAATAAACATATCCAAATGCACCAGCTACATTTATCTGGGTCGGGAAATGAACATGATGAACGACCTGACCCCCGAGCTAGGCAGGAGGAGAGGTGCCTTGGAGAGCCATAAGAGCATCGAGGATATAGTGAACAAGACCAAGAACACCCGGCTCCGTCCTCACCTCTTTAACACCACTGTACTTGCTGCTTTGACCTATGCTTCGGAAACCTGGGCATTTCGCAAGTAGGAAGAAACCGCGGCGAGTGTCACTGAACGCGCAATTGAGAGAGTGATGCTAGGAGTATCCTATTTCACGCAAGTGAAGGACAGGATTCGAAGTTCTCTCCTACGTCGGCAATCGAAGATTAGAGACGCCGCCAAGATAAGTAAAATAGGGTGGGGCGGACACGTAATCCGCTTTAACGACAACGTTGAAACAGAGCATTGAGCGATTGTTCCCCGCGATATTAAGCGCACTACAGGAAGACAGCCGACCCGATGGTCATATTTCTTCTCAAAGCCCTTCAAAGAAAATTATGATGCTCTTTGTGTGATCAAGGCGACGAAGCCCTCACATAAAGACAGCGTTCAGAGAAATTTTCAAAACTTTATCCTTACTACTAGTAAATAGGATCCAACAATTCGCATCGATTCAGCCAGTTATGTCATGGCTACGCTACAATAACCACCAAGTGCTACTTATGCCCACCACTTGGATAAACACGAACTGCCTGGTGCAACTGCATAAACAGTTGCGATCAAGATGGAGCCGTCGCTTCAGCCCAACTCCAGAGATGTCCAAGGATCTCACAGCGCCAACTCGGGCGAAGCTGCTTTGATTCAACTGCATGAGACGTGAACTCCAATAGAAGCCCATCGCTTATAGCTGACAGTTGATCCAAAAATCAAAATTTTCTCGATTAACTGCAAATATATCGCACTAACTCAACTGACGGAACTCAACTGCAAAACCGTCTTCAGCAGAAGTGAACCAAAAGGTGGTGGGTCGTTGTCTTGGTATCCATTAGTGCCACAGTTACGAGGCAGCCGTAATGCTCGTCGGATTAATCAAGCGCGATAGATTAACTGAGAAGGCCAATAATCACAAAATTTGCGTCTACACATTTTGTATTTTTTTTTCCAAACGATCTGCTTTGGTTTGAATCTAATAACTACTTGACAAAAATCACCTGTCAGTCATATAAATCTTGCTAAAGTTCCAACATGTTTGACAGTTCATTAATTTTTAACATACGTACGAAGTAAGGAACAGTTCCGCATAAATCGAAATTGGAACCATTACGGGTGATCTTCCTCGCAAACGTCAAATTCGAAATTTGTTCACGTTAGTCTTTCTTGATACCAATTATGATCTAGAGAATGTAAGGTGTTTCAAAGTTTAAGTTTCGGCGCATACGTTTTGAGCGAGAATAACTTCAAACAACTGCACAGGAAACTTTTTGGATGAACTTACCGTGATCTCTTCACCTCTCCAGTTTTTGTCATTCATCCCGCACTCGCTGTTATCCACCGCTCTTTGGCAATAGCCACACAAAATGGGTGCGTCTACTGTGTTATTCTATGTTCGTTTTTACTTCAACTCTTTCTTGACTTCATTTTATCATTTCCAGTGTAGGTATATTCAGTATAGGTAGGACAAGTAAGACCATCGTAAAGTTAATTTTCTAGAACTATGAGCAAGCAAAGTCTCTTATTTGGACTAGATCGATTAACCGTACACATCCAATTTCGATCAGTTATTTGCTTCTTGAGGTAGTCGCAACCATCTTTTCTGACAGAAGTTGGCGCAACTCCAGATGAATTAGTTGTAGTCCTCTTCCTTCTCAAGCAAGACATCTGTTTCACCAATAAGGCTTTCTGTATTGTCATCATCTTCATTGTTGTCACCTAAAACACTAATAAAACCTTGTGTTATTAATAATATTCTCGTAATCACTTCATCGTTACTGTTACCGTTCGCTCATTTTGTATACTCGGCACAAATAGGCGTCAGCGTAACAACCATCGCTCAGGCGGGAGCGGACATCCTGTACCGGCATACACCAAGATATAGAGCAAAACTAGGTTGCTGTTAGTTTCGCCTTTGACCTTTTTTTAGCGACGAGGCGGCTACTGCAGTCAGACGTTGAACGTCAACTTTGTTGAATTAAATGCTAGTTACGAAGGAAAAAAAAAACGCTCAGAAAGCTAAAAAAAAAGTAATGTTTGATACTTGTCAATAGAAGATTTTATAGATCATCTTTTGCAGTATCAACGTAAGTGGTTGACCTCCTAATGTTTTTCAAGGAAATGACCAATTTCACCCATTGAGAACAGAAAAATACACGCTTTCATATTCATTTCTTAACGACATTACATGTACTCGGACAAGTCGGGCTGACGTAGTGCAAGAAAAGAACCCTACTTACTTACTACTATCGCTGCAATTCTACTACACTGTAGTCTGCTGCGATTAACTTTCATACTACAATTATGGTAAATGTCAGTATTTTTCGATTCATTAAATTCTTGGTTCTGAATATTCGTTCATGGATGGTATAGTCGAATCAAAATGACCTGCCACTTCGCGAAGTTGCGTAAGCGGCTGTGCCTTAAAGGCAGCATACCACGAATCTGAAGTGGTGCGGATTTCAGGTGGAGTATCGGTATACGGGGTCGTACATTATGGAGATGGGGGTGGATCCGCTCATCTCTCCCTGCATCACTGCGAACAGCCGCCTCCAGAATGCTGTTTTGTACGACGCCATCTATTGCAACGTTCCACCCCTTGCGCCGCCTCCGCCCTGGGATTCGTCGAAAATCAATTCGGACTGCACCGATAGGCTGTAAGGGACGCTACCCGTGCAAGGGTGGGGCGCTGCAATAGAAGGCATCGAACAAAACAGCATTCAAGAGTCAGTTGCTTGCAGTGATGCAGGGAGAGATGAGCGGGACCACCCCGGTCTCCATAATCTACTACCCCGTATGCGGATACTACACCTGAAATCCATACCAGCCCAGATTCGTGGTATGCTGCCTTTAAACAACGCAGTAGAGCTCGTCCAGTTTTATTTGGGAAGTGTTTTCAAGCGAAAATAGCGTAAAACAGCTGAGTCCTTTTTTCTTGCACTACTTCTTTTATAGCTGGTGGTGTTTTGCGTAAAGAAGGGTTGAAATGAGTAAAACAATAAACCGCCTCCATCGAAGACGCCACGCGTAGAACAAACACAATATCGTGATCACACAATCGTAAAGCAGGATCGTAAAAGAGTTCTACTTGACTAGATCAGTTTCGTGTTTGGTCTGAAGTGTTCCGTTTGAAGTGAAAATGGTTAATGAATGAACGGTTAGTGAATTTAATTCAAGTCATAGCCATATCATAACCACTTGTTATCGTTTTCTGCATAGCTTTCAAACAAACAAGTGATGTAAATCGAAAAGGCAGAAAAAAGTGGAAATCTTACTAACGAACCTATTTGCTCACAAACCCGCAACGCTGTCTCGTTTTCGACCAAATGTGTTACCTTAATTGAATCAATTAAACAAAGGAAGTAAGGCTTAGCCACATTCTCAGATGCTAGCATATTTCGATCCACTTTTCTTCTTCTTCTTAGACCTTTTGCACCCGTTTGTTCCTTCGCCACTTTTCCTCTTCTTAGACCTTTTTCACCCGTTTCATTCCCTCGCCACTTTTCCTCTTCTTAGACCTTTTGCACCTGTTTCATTCCCTCACCATTGCTATCCAAGATGTTCTCTAGTTTCTTGAGCGATGTTGGCGAGGTCGTTCAGCCCTATCCAGCGGAGCTCTGAGCTGGTCCATCCGTACAGCGTACACATCACCCCATCTTGTTGGCGGCCTCCCTCGAGGACCTTCCAAATCTTCAGGATCCACTATAGCGTTCTTTCGGTCCATCTATCGTCAGTTTCTCTCATAATGTGACCGACCCATCTATGCTTTGCTTTTGATACATATTTCGCCGAGCGAAGAGGGGACACTGCTCTTAAGCCGGAGCTGAGAAGACCGGTTAGCTGCTCTGTGCGCCGGTTAAACTCCAGAAGATATCTCTCAAGGGCTCCGCGGGTAGTGAGTAACTTATTAGACGTGGGGACGGTGTCTGTCCATGTCTCCGCTGCGTAACAGAGCGCTGCAAGAATTGTGGAGTCGAACAGATGGGAACAGATTGGATACAGAGATCTTGGTCCGTCAGTTGTTCCGTAGTTTCCCTGACGGGTGCGAATGCTGCACTCATCCTTCTATTCAGTTCTTCCTTCAACTAGTTCTCCATATTCATAGAACATCCGAGGTGAACACAAAACGATTTGGGAGTCTTCAAGTTGAACTTCTCTGTCCTTGCAGTAGACGTTCTTCATGAACTGTGTCTTCTTTCTGTTTATTCGCAATCCTATTCTTTTCCCTGCTTCGTTCAATCCCTTGAGTATCGTCTTTATTTCATTGGTACTTCTCAAAAAGTGAACGATGTCGTGTGTAGAACGAAGGTACGAGATAAATCTTCCGTCAACACGTATGCCACTTTCTTCCCAAGAAAGTGATTTCATTATCCGTAGCAATGCAGCAGTGAACAGCTTCGGCGATATAGTGTCGCCTTGTCGTAGCCCCTTTCCAATCGGTATGGCTAGGATGTGGTGGATTTAGTTCATGTTTATCCTAGTGGTTCATTGACCATAGGGACTGGCGGATTTCCTTATATACGATGCGTCCACACCTTGATCGACAAGCGTTGACAGTATTGCATTCATTTCTACGCTGTCGAAGGCTTTCTCATAGTCGAGAAAGGTTAGAACAAGGCGCAGGCGGTACTCCCGGCAGGCCTCTATAACCCTCGAAACGGCCTGGATGTGGTTCATGCAGCTGAACCCCTGACGGAATCCAGCTTGTTTTTGAGGCTGGGGTTCATCCAAGCGTCCTACATATACGCACGAGAATGATCTTGGTGAATACTTTGTACAAGGCGCTCAGCAAGCGTATAGGCCGGTAGTTGCGAAGGTTCTCTCGGTCATCTTTCTTATGAATAATAACGGTTCTAGTCTGGTCTGGAATCCTTTCTTCTTGAAGCTAGGACGTCATGTGCGTCGCTAGACTTATATGAGGCGGTTGACCACCAGCCCGAAGAAAGTCTGTCGATATAAAACAAATCCGGGGCTGTGCTAGGTTTCATGCTCTTGATAGCGACTCATACTTCCGAAGGGTGGATCCGTTGTGAAACTTCACCAGTGAAAATGATCGGGGTTGATAGAGGAGTTGACGAACGGTAAAGGTTCGAGTAGAACCTCTCCGTGATGATTTCCGTCTCATGATGAGAAGAGGTGCGGATCCCGTCTTCGCTCAGCAAGGTTGTTAACCGATTATTATAATCGCGGGGGTATAATTCGGATTCATCAGCTGCTGACGTTGGTGAGTAGCAGTTGATAACGCTGATGGGTTTTTTACGCAGAGGGCGAAGAATCGCCAGACGAGGTGACAAGATTTCGTGAAAATCAAAAAGATGGACGACGGACAGGCGCGCAACAAAATCAACACGGAATACATTTCGCGGTGGAGCTTTCTCTCCGAGAATGACGAGCGTACCGTCATTCATTTGTCGTATGTCGCTCGGCGTCTCTGGACACTGTTATTGCGTTCGCACTAAGTCTGAGAAAGGGTCCATTGCGAGTCACGCGTCCCTTTGGTGCAGTGTCGAAGACGTCCTGAGCAACCTGAGATTTTATCTCCTATTACCTGCCGTCCTAGAGTCATCTCCATGATGAGGCTGTGAACCGTTGTGGAGGATTTACCTGTTATGTACTGAAAATTTTCCTGAAATTCAAAAAAAAAACCTCGTCGGGACTCTTCATTGGCGCTTCATCGGTCACCCAGTGAACACCGTCAGACCGAAGCACAACCTATAAGTAGAGACATTAATCTGGTAACCTTTTGAATAAACCAATATACACGAATTGAAGTATTCTCAGGAAAACTTCAAAAGCATCGGGTCTTAACTGCTCGACATTTTTCACCAGATATCAGCAGCAGGACAAGAAAGTCGGTGAAACCAAAATGATGATTGGAAACTTCTCCTTTCTTGTCGTACTGACGAAATCTTGAAGAATAAGGAACCATATACAGATAAACTTACCTGTCGCACAGCTGGAAGGCTCAAACTGGTCTGTGTTGACCTGCTGAGGCTGCGTTCAGATATTGAGTTAATTTCATTAGCTCCTGCACAACATTTCAGTTTCTAAAGCGCACATAAATAATATGGTACCAAAGATATGACGACAAAAATCACAAAAAAGGTTTAGACCTCAGTTGAAGAAGAAACCACCAAAACATGTTCAATTACGCTACCATCGTGGGTTACCGGTCCAGCTTCATATGTCTTTTTCATCTAAAGCATCGAAGTTGAGTCCGCAACTCCGTGAAAATGAACACTTCGTTTTTATAATCCGAAGATATCTTATGGGTAGTTTAAAGAAGCACCTAATATAATAGAACAGTTATAAACAAGAACAAAAGATCCGGCTTACAATTCAATGTAGCTTCAACATGGCTTACAGTTCAACAGTGGTAATTTGACCCTTTTTACAGCTAACCCCGAACGTTTTCAACCAGGTTGGTCGCAACGAATGCGGTTTTAGCCCGATTTAAGACGTCCCGGGCAATTCTGAGCATTATTCATAAACTGAAAGGGCTAACAACGTCCAGTAAGTTTCATATTCCAAATGACTCAAAATAACCACAATTTGACAAACCTTCATTTGTAACAAGTTAATCACCATCGAGGCCAAGGAAAGTCCGATAAGTATAAAACCGAACATTGTAAGAAGAAGGCGCGGGGAAGATGGCACTAAGTCACCGAGACCTACAGTGCTGAAAGAAGGATATAAAGCCAGCGTGATATTCAGGTTCGTATAAGTATGTCTGAGGGACGTCGTCTAGGAAAAAAGAACTTTGGGCTGCTTATAATTGTATAATCGAGTAAAAACGACATGGAGCACGGTACAGTTGCGTAAGCGGCTGCGCTCAAAGTGGTGCGATGGAGAGTAGAGCTTGGAATCGAGGTGGAACCATCGCGAACTACAACAATGAGTGGCACCAGCAAGTGTTTCACTACGTTTCTTACCGCTACGCTTCACCGCATCGCTTACGCAACTGCACCATGCTTCATCTCGTTTTGACCCTTCTATAGAAATTGCTAACATAAAATATCCTATTGCTGAATTGTGTTCGGTCAAAAATCTACGCAACCCTTGTTTTTTTTGCATAAGAATGTCTATGTACCTCACAGAAGTACAGTAATTGCATTGACACTCTTGAAGCAATCAATATATTTTATATAATCTTGAAGAGTTCGTTCCTACGACAAATTTGAAAAAACTTTACCTAAGAGAAATGAAAAAGAAGTAGAATGACTCCAACATAGTCCACTTTTGATCCCACACCGAGAGTACAAGGGAGCAAATGAGTACCTCAAACATCATAAACAGATGAAATAAATGATGTGTACATGTTACTTATGTTGTTGAAAAACTGGATCCCCTACCCAGCCGAAGATTAAAGACAATCCAACCACAACAGGAAGATCAAAAATCTCTAAGTCTCGCCGTTCACATGCTTCAATCTCTTGCATTTCTCGTAGTGACTGTTTTGTGCAACACCTGGACGACCGCAATGAGAAAATTGCAAACAAGAAGAAAGTGAACACTACCTTAAGATCCGTCTTGTGATGCGCTTCGTTTGAAACCATGGAAATTTCATAGTGATCGTCAATAGTTTACCAATATCTTGGAGAACCAACAGCATTAATGGAATACCAAATAAGGCAAATATCATTGTGATTATCTTGCCCGCATTCGTAATTGGATAAATATGACCATATCCTTAAAAAATAACCCGTTCAGGTGAGTAATGTGGACAAGAAAACATAAGTTTGCTATCTGCTACTAAGACGCTTCTTGGGTGTGGAGCAGAGAGTGGAACGTGGGTTCTTTTTAAAGGCATCATACCACGAATCTGACGTGGTGAAGGAATCCGCGGAAAAGTTAGAGGTGGACATCCAAGTGCTAGCGGTCGAAGATCAGTGATGTCTTCTCACCGGTCTATTCAAGGTATCATCCCACGAATCTGGGGTGGTACGGGTTTCAGGCGGGTAGACCTTTGCGGGGTCCTAGATTGTAGGGAAGAGGGTGATTCCTTCCATCTCTCCCCGTATCAAGGTAAACGGGCGACAGCGGAACCCTGTTCCTTACGACGGCTTTCGTTGCAACGCAACGCATCGAAGCCGGGGCAGGGTGCAAGGGTTGCGCATTGCAACAGAAACAGAAACAAGGAACAGCGTTCCGGCGTCGTCCGTTTACCCTGATTCAGAGGGAGATGAACGGAATCACCTTCTTCCCCACAATCTACCACCCCGTATAGGCATTACCCACCTGAAACCCGTACACCCCAGATTCGTGGGGTGATGCTTTTAAAGTAACCCAATGAATAACCTGCTGAGGAGCCTGCGAAACGTGTGCATAAAGGAGTGTTTTAACATGCTTCTTAGGAACCAAGGCGCCCTTTTTTGCGACGATTAGGAAGAGATGGGAGGAACCATTCTGGATTCTGCAATCTACAATCCTATCTCCGGCGTCTCCCGCGGATTCTCTCACCACGTCACATTTGTGGTATGCTGCCTTTCATAGGTGCGATAAGGAACATCCGGACCCTCCTCAGGTGAAGGAGTCTAGCTTATGGGATGCAGCTAAAGTGATGAAGATCCCTTGGCCAACCGTCCAAAAGTGAAGGGGTTGGACCATCGGCTCCCACTATCGTATCTACGCTGCCTTTAAAGGCAGCTTATCACAAAATTAACTATGTTAGGATCTTTCATGGACAATATACGGTTTCGGGTGTAAGTTACAAGTATCAGCGTGTTCAAAATCAATTCCCTTAACCGTCCCGAAAAACTCCTATGACACACAACGCGCTACTCTCGTACACGCGCCGCAATCGCCAGCCGTTTCCACTCCATGAGAGATCCCAACGTTGTCAATTTTGTGATACGCTGCCTTTAAAGGCAGCGTAGATGCGATAGTGGGAGCCGATGCTCCGACCCACTTTTTCAGGGCAATTAGGGGAAATTGAACGTGATTACGCTCATACTCTTAATCTACATTCCCACACCTACATTGTCCATGAAAAATGCATGAGAGAGAGAGAGTGTGGAAGTGTAGAACCCTACACAGAATATTTGTAGAATAACGATTCTGTGTAGCAGCAACTCCGCAACTGACCAGTTCAATAATACGGTTCTTTTTTGGCGCAATATTAAGAGAATCAAACCTATAGTGGTGCAAATTGTTCCGGCAAAAAGCAATGCCGTCCAGAAATCCCAGTCCATTCGCTGTTCGGTCCATCGTATTCCCAGTTGGCGTTCATATGATGCAAACTCGCTGAAAAGTGTCAATTCACATCACATGTTGCTCGTCAGAACTACTAAAACGAACTTTGGAACCTACGATCTCATATCTTAAAATAAGCACTGTGCCATAGATCAAAATTTAGTAATGAAGAGATCGGTGACACTTAAAAAAGTTGAAGGAAACCAAAAAATTATCAGATCTTCTCTCTTTAGATCCACAGACAGTTCTCGACAGATTAGATACTGTGAAAAAGTGTCGAGACAACTTCATCTTGATTCTTCTTCATCACCGATTTTGTTGTAGGAAAGAATAAGAAGACCAAAGACATTTTTGTGCGGTGCTGCGGCCACATTATTATAGTAGAGTCAAATCGGCATAGAGCGCGGAGCAGTTGCGTAAGCGGTTGCGCTCAAAGTGGTGCGGTGTATCGCAGCGGTTAGGATGTAGTAGAGGAGCCCTGCTACCACCGTTCACTGCTCGGCGATAGTCCCACCTCGATTCCAACCGCTCTCTCCACCGCGCCGCTTCGAGCGCGGCCGCTTACGCAACTGCACGGTGATTCGTTTCGTTCGTTTGAGTCGTTTTGACCCAACTATACTCGGGCAACGTACTAATTAGAAGCAATACACCATACAAAGCACAACTGTCGCGGACGCGTCGCATTCGCTCCCGGACGTTACCGAATGTATATGGTAGGATCAAAATGACGTGAAGCTCGGTGAAGTTGCGTAAGCGGTTGTGCTCGAAGCGTTGCGGCAAAACGAAGCGGTTAGAATCTGGGGAGCCTCGCTGTATGGTCCCACATCAATTCTACCATACCGCTGTTCACGCATCTTTTCTCCACCGCTTGCACCGTGCTTGATGTCGCTTCGATCCGACTATAAGTGCAATCATTCTCTGTGTGCCGCGAATTCTCAGCAAAAACTCCAGGTCGCTGAATATCGCGGTTCTTAACGGTGAATGCGACAAAATAAAGTACCTAAAACAAAATGAATGAATGTATCTGCAACCATAGATATAACCCTAATGAACCAAGCAATTCAGACGCAGCTTAACACTAAAAATTACCGCTATGAATGTAGCGCCCATTTTTTGACCAATTGTAATTCTGTTTGGGTAGAGAAGTCATTAGTCCGGGAATAGTGAGGTCCGCTATCGAAGGAATGTATACATCAACACATCAAATGCAAACAAATACGGTAATAGTGTAATATTGAACATACTTACTCATTGAATAATTTCTGTAACCGTAACGTTGTGTTTCCCTTTATGTAGATCAAGTATTCAGAGTTATTGAAAGCACGTGCCATGATTTCGACGACTCGACGAGAACGATTTCGAGAAATGCGCTTAAAAGAAGCTATTTTTGAAAAGTGTTGTCATTTTCACGAATCTTAGCCATTTAATGTTGCCTGAATGTAATACACGGACTTGTTAGTTTTGCAAATCTATTTCATTGACAGTACTCAGTAATGATATTGGTGTAATCCGCTGTCGCTTTCAAACATCTTAAGCGTTGAACCTAAGCACTTATTGATACTGCTTTGTACGAATTAAAGCTCGGCTCTTGTTCTACACTCATATTTACAGAAAAACCACATTTCCGCTATATTGTCCTCTGTGATAGTCAATGTGATGAACTCAAACGTACCTCGGTCCATTGTTCTCTCAAATTATTCTGGGTCGGTCCTTCAACGACAAGAAAAATTAAAGCCCCAAAAGCTGTGTAGAAGAGAAATACCAGAATGAGAACGAGGTGCTGAAAATAGAGTTTGGCGGCAGAAATATGACTGTTGTGAATCAGAAACCGCAAAATAGGTATCGCTTTATGAAGGATGACAAGAACTGCGACTGCTCCACTAGGAAAAAGAGCAACGATATCGGGTGTCCCTACGTGAAAGGTCGTACATCAATATTTCAACCGGAAAAATTTGCTCCGAAACAAAAGTGGAACGGTTTTTCTAGGAACTAAAAGAATGTTATTTTAATTATATACTTCACGTGAAAGCGGTTAATGTAGCGGTTGAGATCGACATGGAACCATCACCAACTGCAGTGATGGGTAGTGCTAGTAAGGGCCTCCAAGCAAGAATTTTACGCCTTTTTGACCCGACTACACAATTACATGTACCAAGTATGGAATATTAGCACGAAAACAACATGAACAATATGAAAACAAACCCGTTACAACATTAA